>NC_057808.1:469053868-469316647 GCF_018294505.1 Triticum aestivum
CCCTCCCCGCCGTGCCGATACGTCGGCGCCGCGGTTCGGCGATCCTCTCGCTCCCACAGTACGCTCTCGAAGACTGTCGTCCTCTAGCCGCGCCGCCACCTCTGGCTACGTTCTTGTGGAGGCGCACGGCAGTCAGTGCCGCCACCGCTGGCGACGTTCGTGTGGAGACGCACGGCGGTCAGCTTCTCCCACGGTACGCGCATTCTAGACTGAGGTCCCATTCATGTTGGTGTAGTGTTGAATGTTAGCTGATAGACGCTGTTAATCTCACTGTTTGCCGAAGTAGTTTACTGTCAATATGCTCTGCTTAAGAAGCTTCCTTGCCCTGTTCTGCACTCAATCTGCTTAGCTGAGATGGCCTGCCAAGGCCGATTAGTTGCTAAAATATCCTGCCATATATTTATTGTGACGTAGATTGCCATGGTCTAGTAGTCAATCTGTTAGGTGAAATAGCTCTACACCGTTTTATACTCGATCTTTGTTGCTGCGATGGCCTTCGATAGTTCGATGGTTGTGTGCTCAGCCTCATTGACTGCTGAAACAGCCTGCCATAATTTGGCCCTCAAATCTGTTTGCTGAATTAGTTTTACATATATTTCGTTACTTAGATCTGCTCGTCCAAATATCTTGCCATAGCTTTAGACATCGACCTAGGTATTTTTTTTCTGGACTTCATAAAAAAGCATATATGTTTTTCCTGTAATATCTAGTACAAGAACTAATTTGTATGTCTAACAGATGTACATGACTTGGATAACTTCTACTCGAAGATTCTCCGCTGCATATGTCGAGGGGGTTGAAAACTTCATGAACTTTATCAGAGCTGAGTACGGTGGTCCGAAATCAGATGTGCTCTGCCCGTGTAGCAGTTGTATGAATTCAGTTACAAGACCCCAGTCAACTGTGCAAAATCATCTACACTTGTATGGGATGTCGGTCACATATACTAGGTGGGTTCATCATCGTGAAGTTGTGAACATCAATGTTATTGGCTACGTGGAAGCAGCAGATCACCATCTTGATCTGCCTGATGCTCAGGTGGAAGAGGAGGAGGAGGTGGTGGTGGCGGAGCCAGTGAGTTTGACCAACATTGAAATAATGCTACGAAATGCTCGTGCATTCCATGAACTTTCACCTGCAAAAGAAAAATGGTGGGCCCGCATGTTCGAACAATGCAACGTTGCTGTCACCCCAGGAAATAAGCTGTCGGTATTCTCAGCTATGGTCACCTTTCTTCAGGTGAAGACATCTGAGTGGATGACCAACAAATCATTCGATGCGATGTTGGCTGCTTTCCGCAAATCTTTCCCAGATGCGTCTGAGCTGCCACACACCTACAGTAAAATGAAGAATTTCCTTCGTGCAGTTGGAATTGGATATGATATGATCCATGTTTGTAAGAATAATTGTGTTCTATTCCGGAAGGATTATGCCAACTTAAGTGAATGCCCGAAATGCAAATCATCAAGATGGAAAGATGGCGATGCTGTGAAGAGGATTCCTCATAATGTTCTGAGACATTTTCCAATTACACCAAGATTGCACTGGTTGTTTCATGATGCTGAAACAAGAGAGGATGTACTGTGGCATTCTAGGAACCAGGAGTACAGAGATCAGAATGTAATGAGCCATCCATCTCATGGTAGTGAGTGGAAAAGCTTCAATGATAAACACAAAGAGTTTGCTGCTGACCCGAGAAACATTAGACTTGGCTTAGCTTCAGATGGATTTAACCCATTTGGCCACCAGAGCGCCACATATAGCATGTGGCCAGTGCTTGTTATCCCTTACAACATGCCTCCAAATGTCTGCACCAAAGAATCAAACTACATGATGGCCTTACTCATCCCAGGTCCAAAAAGTCCTGGAAAGGATTTTGATTTGTTCATGGAGCCTCTTGTGGAGGAACTTCAACAACTATGGAAGGGTGTTCTCACTCGAGACCTATATAGCAGCCCACCAGCTGATTTCCTTCTGCGTGCTGTTATAATTTGGTGCATCCATGATTATCCGGCTTTGCGCACTATGTCAGGGCGAATGACACATGGTTACAATGCATGTGTTCGCTGTGACAGGAATCCGCTGTCATACGCAATACTTAGCAAGATCTGTTACATTGGACACCGCCGTTTCCTTGCCAAGGACAAGCCGCATCCTAGAAAATACCGAAGACATGTGTTCAATGCAAAGCATGAAAACCGTGATGCGCCAAAGAGGCTCACCGCCAATGAGTTGCAAGTGGAATTAGAGAAGGTCAGGCATATTACACTAGGAAACCATCCTGGTAATGGTAGTGGGAAAAGGAAGCGTGGCAGGGTAGAAGAGAGGTTATTGTTTACCCGCAGGTCCACTTTGTGGGACTTGGAGTATTGGAAAGATTTGGATATGCAGCATAATCTTGATGTGATGCACATCAAGAAAAATATATGTGACAGCATTATCAGCACACTTCTTAATATTGAAGGCAAGACGAAAGATACCTTAAAATCTAGGATTGATTTGACACACCTGGGTATCAGAATGGATTTGCAGGTGCAAGATGAAGGTAAACCACGGGATATGGCACCAGCTCTGTACGTCTTGCACAAGGTAAAAAGAAAAGAATTCTGCGAGGTCCTGTCACGTGTGAGATTCCCACATGGATTTGCTTCCAACCCTGAAAGGAGAGTCAGTGCAGATGGAAACAAGGTACAAGGGTTGAAAACTCATGACTGCCACATCCTACTTCAAAGGGTTTTACCTGTTATCCTTAGAGGATTGGGCCGCCCTGACTTATACAGAGTAGTTGCAGGGTTGGGACAATTCTTCAGGGAACTCTGCAGTAGGAATATCAGGATAGATGCTTTGGAGCGTCTTAGAGACAAGATACCAACTATCCTATGCGACCTTGAGAAGATATATCCTCCAGCGTTCTTTGATGTGATGGTGCATTTGGCTGTTCATCTACCTGATGAGGCACTACTTAGAGGTCCAGTACAGTATGGCTGGATGTACCCTATTGAAAGGCGGCTAGGCACTTTCAAGGGCTATGTTAGGAATAGAGCTAGACCCAAGGGTTCCATTGCAGAGGCCTACATTGCTACAGAAGCGTTGACATTCTGCTCAAAATACATTGAAACAGCTGATTAGCTTAGCAAAGAGGTGGGTGAAGACAATCCCGGGCTCAATGTTTTCGATTATTCTGTTCGAGTTACAGGGAAGAGTCGACAAGAGGACAAACCTAAAGATTTGGACAAAATGGTTTGGTATGTGTTGAATAATTGTCCTGAGATACTACCTTATATCAAGTAAGTGCAGTACTGCAGCTTATACGTCGTAATCTACTAAACTTGCAGCACATTCTTATATATTTAGATGTTTGACGCGATCACTATGTTGTGCAACATCTACAAAGAGGAGTTACTGCCGCAAAATCCAAGAAACATTGACAAACTGGTTATGGTAGGATTTGCGAAATGGTTCAAGAACCATGTAAACTTTTGAAGTGCACTGTCAGTTTTTTTAATATATTGAGTACATAAGATGATCAGCTTGTCTATTTTCTAACCATAGGTTAAGAAGATGCGAGAGGATGGGCAGGCAGTTGATGATGCCCTTTACTCACTAGCAATGGGTCCTGATACTCGGGTAAGACATTATGAATCTTGCGTTGTTGGAGATGTGCGCTACAACACCCTTGCACGAGACGAAGGCAGGAAGACACAAAACAATGCCATCATGAGCACGGATACGTATGACAAAGAGACAACTGAAATGTGGGTCTTCTTGTCCTTGGACCTCTTGAAAGGCCCAACCATATCCAGCCCCCAAGTTGCGAACGGCCAGGTGATTGGAATCATCCTCAATTCTTGAGCCGGTACATGAGCGCGCCTTGAGAATTTCTGACAGCCATCACATCTTTTGACCAAGTCCTTTGCATCAGCATGAGCTGTCAACCAATAGAAACCGTGACGAAACGCCTTGGCCACCAAAGATTTTGAACCGGCGTGGTGACCACAATCTCCTTCGTGGATCTCACGCAAAATTTCACGGCCTTCCTCAGGAGACACACAATGTTGAAACGCCCCTGTCACACTACAATGATGTAACTCTCCATTGATAATAGTCATGGACTTGGACCGCCGGATTATCTGCCTGGCCAAAGTTTCATCCTTTGGTAACTCGCCCCGATTCATATACGCCAGATATGGAACCGTCCAATCCGGGATAACATGAAGAGCCGCCACCAACTGAGCCTCCGGATCAGGAACAGCCAAATCCTCTTCACCAGGGAGCTTGACGGACGGATTATGCAAAACATCCAGGAAGTCATTAGGTGGAACCGGTTTACGTTGGGAACCCAGGCGGCTTAAAGCGTCCGCCGCTTCGTTCTTCCGCCGGTCCACATGATCCACCTGATAACCTTTAAAGTGACCTGCAACAATATCCACCTCACGACGATATGCTGCCATTAGTGGGTCCTTGGAATCCCAAGTGCCGGACACTTGTTGAGCCACCAGATCTGAGTCACCGAAGCACTTAACTCGGCTTAGGTTCATCTCCTTAGCCATCCGAAGACCATGGAGTAAAGCCTCATATTTAGCTGCATTGTTAGTGCAAGGGAACATTAAACAGAGAACATAACAAAACTTATCACCTCGTGGGGAAGTTAATACGACTCCAGCCCCCGAGCCCTCCAATTGCCTGGACCCATCAAAATGAATAGTCCAATAAGTATGATCCGGCTTCTCCTCTAGCGCTTATAATTCTGTCCAATCATTGATGAAATCCACAAGTGCCTGAGATTTGATCGCCGTTCGGGGTATGTATTTCAACCCGTGAGGCCCGAGCTCTATAGCCCACTTAGCAATCCGGCCAGTTGCTTCCCTGTTCTGGATTATATCTCCCAACGGAGCAGAGCTGACCACCGTGATGGGATGACCTTGGAAATACTGCTTAAGCTTCCGGCTTGCCATAAAAACCCCATACACCAATTTTTGCCAATGCGGGTACCTCTGCTTGGACTCAATAAGTACCTCACTGATATAGTAAACCAGCCACTGAATCGGATATTCCTTTCCTGCCTCCTTGCACTCCACCACAATAGCCACACTAACAGCCCGAGCATTAGATGCCACATATAACAACAATGGCTCTTTGTCCACTGGAGCAGCGAGAATCAGCGGATTAGCCAGCTGCCGCTTTAAGTCCTCCAATGCTTCATTAGCGGCGTCACTCCAGACGAAGTTATCCATTTTCTTCAGCATCTGATACAAAGGGATGGCCTTCTCGCCAAGGCGACTGACAAACCGGCTCAATGCGGCAATCCGACCTGCCAGGCGTTGAACATCATTGATACACTTCGGTTTAGCCAAGGAGGTGATGGCTTTGATCTTTTCCGGATTAGCTTCAATGCCCCTGTTAGACACCAAAAAGCCCAAGAGCTTGCCTGTAGGTACACCAAAGACACACTTGGCCGGATTAAGCATCATTTTATAAACCCGCAGGTTATCAAAGGTTTCCTTCAAGTCATCAATCAATGTCTCCTTCTTCCTTGATTTTACCACAATATCATCCACATAGGCGTGAACATTGCGGCCGATCTGTTTATGAAGACAATTCTGCATACACCGTTGATAAGTCGCCTGGGCACTCTTGAGCCCAAAGGGCATGGACACATAGCAGAAGGCTCCAAAGGGAGTTATGAAGGCTATCTTCTCCTGATCCTTAACTACCATTTTGATCTGATGATAACCAGAATATGCATCCAAAAAGCTCAAACGCTCGCAACCCGCCATAGCATCAATAATTTGATCAATACGAGGGAGGGCAAAAGGATCTGCTGAACAAGCTTTGTTAAGGTCTGTGTAGTCCACACACATACGCCAAGTGCCGTTCTTTTTAAGGACCAGCACCGGATTAGCCAACCACTCAGGATGGAATACTTCAACGATAAATCCAGCCGCCAAGAGCCTGGCTACTTCTTCTCCAATAGCTTTGCATCTTTCTTCATTGAACCGGCGGAGAAACTGCTTGACCGGTTTATATTTGGGATCAACATTGAGAGTGTGCTCAGCGAGTTCTCTTGATACACCTGGCATGTCAGAAGGCTTCCATGCAAAGATGTCCCAATTCTCACGGATGAACTCGATGAGCGCACTTTCCTATTTCGGATCCAAGTTAGCGCTGATGCTAAACTGCTTGGACGAATCGCCAGGCACGAAGTCAACAAGCTTAGTCTCATCAGCCGATTTAAACTTCAGGGCCGGATCATGCTCTGTAGTTGGTTTCTTCAACGAAGTCATATCCGCCGGATCAACATTGTCCTTATAAAACTTCAACTCTTCCATTGCACAAACCGACTCAGCATAAGCCACATCACCTTCTTCACATTCTAGAGCAATCTTGCGGCTCCCATGCACAGTTATAGTTCCCTTGTGACCCGGCATCTTGAGCTGCAGATAGACATAACAAGGTCGTGCCATAAACTTAGCATAAGCTGGCCGTCCAAATAGGGCATGATACGGGCTTCTGATCTTCACTACTTCAAAGGTCAAGGTTTCTGATCTCGAGTCATGCTCATCTCCAAAAGCCACCTCCAGAGCTATCTTACCAATAGGATATGCCGACTTATACCAGGCACCACACCATGGAACACTGTATTGGATGGTTTAAGATTTTTATCTGTTAACCCCATGCGACGGAAAGTTTCATAATAAAGGATATTGATACTACTCCCTCCATCCATGAGTATCTTAGTGAACTTATAACCTCCCACCTGAGGTGCCACCACCAGAGCTAGATGACCCGGATTGTCAACCCGAGGTGGATGATCTTCTCTACTCCACACAATCGGCTGCTCGAACCAGCGCAAATAACGGGGCACCGCCGCTTCAACGGCATTCACCGCCCTTTTATGAAGCTTCTGATCGTGCTTGTCCAAGCTAGTGGTGAAGACATGATACTGCCCACTATTCAACTGCTTCGGGTTGCTCTGGTAACCCAACTACTGCTGCTGCTGCTGATTGCCCTGATGATTATAGCCACCTTGGTTACCCTGATTACTTTGATTGTTATGTCCACCCTGATTACCATGGAAGCCTGAACCGGAATTTCCTCCACCATAACCTGGCCCATGAGACCCGGGGCCCGAACCACCCCCTGGTCCATGATCATACCGGAAAGAATCAGAATTTTGAACTCTTGCATGATGTGACAGTATTTCCAGAGGTGCGTGGACGGGATCTCCTTTGTCCCATGCTTTGGACAGGGCTGGTTCAACAAATAAGACAAACGGTCCGGATTAGGACTTGGCCCTCCACCGCGCTGGGGCGGTTTACCCTTACGCCGCTGGCCCTTGTCATGTGTATTAGTATTAGCCACAAAGTCTAAACCGTGGTCCGCCTTACGCTTGCCGCCGTTTCCATGACCCGCCGGGTTGTGGTGCTGCCCCTTGGCGTTGCCGCTCTTTTTTCCCTTCCCTGTCTTATCATCGTCACACCCGGGATCCTTGGTACTATCAGAGTCGGCATACTTCACCAGTGCAGCCATGAGGGTTCCCATGTCATTACAATGACGCTTGAGCCGTCCCAATTTCAACTTCAGGGGTTCAAACCGGCAATTGCCTTCCAATGTTAAAACTGCGGTGTCAGCGTTGATGCGGTCCGATGAATGCAAAATCTCCGAAACCCGGCGCACCCAATGGGTTGTAGCTTCTCCTTCCTCCTGGACACAGGCAGCTAAATCCACAATTGACATGGGCTGCTTGCAAGTATCCTTGAAATTCTGAATAAACTGGGCTCTCAACTCGGCCCATGACCTGATGGAATTAGCCGGTAAGCTCTTTAGCCAAGTGTGGGCCGTCCCTTCTAGCATCATGGTGAAGTACTTCGCGCATGCCGCATCACCCACATCCAGCATCTCCATGGCCATCTCATAGCTTTCGACCCATGTTTCAGGGGACAAATCGGCGGTGTAATTCGGCACCTTGCGCGGGCCCTTGAAATCCTTGGGCAGGCGCACATTGCGCAACGCCAGGACGAGACACTGTACTCCCAAAGAACTAGAGGTAACTCCTGGTTCCGCCGATGTGGTTGGACGAACCGGAGTAAGCTGACAGGCTTCATGTTGTGCCGCTAACTCGGCCTCTCTGCGTGCCTGAGCCCGGTCCACCATCTCCTAAGCATCACCAGGACCACCCGCCGGGTTATTGCCACGGGGCGGATCACGGTTCCGCGCATTGCTTGACACTGCCGGTTCATCCATACGCCTGTTGTAACTCCGGCTTGGACGGGGAGTGGAATGAATCAGATCGCGACTATATGAATAAGCCTCCTGTTGAACCAAGGCTGTCTAAAGAAGCTCCTTAACCCGACGCGTCTCGACCGCCGCCGGAGAATCGCCTTCGATCGGGATGGCCGCCAGCCGTGAAGCAGCAGCGACAATGTTGTCCATCGGGTTAGAGTAATGACCCGGTGGCGTGGGGACATGCGGTGTTACAATGTTGTTCTGACGAGGCGGATCCACCAAACGTGGCTGAACCGGCGCCTCTGCTCCAGGTGCCTCCGCCCGGTTTACCACCGGCGGATTACTGGTCCCTGCTCCTGGGGTGTTAAAGAGATTTCTAGCGTCATAAACCGGCGGCAGGTGAGATCGATACCTCCTCTTCAGGACTTCGTTCGACACACTCTGATCCAGCATAATCCGGTAAGCTTGTGCATCCAAAGCGGCCCGCTCCGCGGCCATCCTGGTATCCTCAGCTACTAAGTCGGCTTTGGCCTGGGTGATCTGATCTTTCACTTTCGCGATTTCCGCATTGTGTGCATCCTGATCCGCCGGGTTAACCTCTGCCATCAGTGTTGCCAACGCGTCAAACAAATTAGATAGAACCTGAGCTGGCGGTCGCATAGGGCCTCCTGCCCCGGCCGCTGTTGCCGCTGTCGATCCGGAAATCATCGCTGCTGCGGTCGAAGAGTGGAGCGCCGGTTGCGTACCGGCCATGAAGATCGCAACCCGGTTTGGCAGATCGAAGGGGTCCGGAATACTGTCGCCATCGGAACAGCCCCAATCCGGCCATCTTGTAACTGATATAACGACTCGGTCTCTCCGGTCGATGACTCGTCGCCGGAATAAACGACGGTCTCACCACCAGATTCCGATCTATCCTCAGATTCCCCTCCATGGATAACTCCCACGAAGGCACGCTTCATGACAGGCTTGACCCGGGCAGATCTCGCACGCTGAGCCGTTTCGACGAGGTCGGTGCAGATGTCCGGCTCAGGGCCCGGTTCACCGATCTTGCCAATGAAAACGTGTATGCCGCCAAAGGGGACAAGGTACCCATACTCGATTGAGCCAGCCTCGGGGCCCCAGCCTGCATCGTCGATGTAGAGCTTGCCGCGATGACTCTTGGTCATCCGGCCCACAGCGTAACCCTTGAGTCCTTCGAAGTTTCCCTCCAAGAACAAGAAACCATCGTGCGATAGCCCCACGGTGGGCGCCAACTGTCGTGGTTTTGTCACGGCAGATGTCCTAGAGAAAGGACTTAGTCGTGGAGCCATCGCTACGGGTTAACTTAAAGGGGTTAAAGCGGACAAGGGACGCAAGAGAGTTTTATACTAGTTCGGCCCCTTACGATGAAGGTAAAAGCCTACGTCTAGTTGTGATGGAATTGCTGGGGTTTCGATGACCAGGGAGCGAATACGCTTTGCCTGAGTCTCGAGTTGTTGTCTGTTGTCCTTGAACCGCCGCCGGGTCGTCCCCTTATATACATGGGTTGACGCCCGTCGGTTTACAGAATCCCGAGGCTGGCTCATAATCGTGTCCGGCTCGGTCTCTGCTACTTCTATCTTACAACACAAGTTTACATATCAATACCGGTTTATGTCTACAGGCCTTAAACCGGCTTTGGGCCCTGGGCCTTCATAAAGCGTCACCGCCTGTCTTCCTGGACTTCAGATACAGATGAACTACTTATGGGGTTAACCCGGCCTCTCCTGGCCGGTTTACGCCCAGTGGTAATATCCCCAACAGGATCCATGTATGAAAAACAAAGTGTGGACTTTGGTTGACTTGCCCGATGATCAGCAAGCCATTGAGTATAAATGGATCTTCAAGAGGAAGACGGATGCTGATAGTAGTGTTACTATCTACAAAGCTCGAATTGTCGAAAAACAGTTTTCGACAAGTTCAAGGTGTTGACTACGATGAGATTTTCTCACTTGTAGTGTTGCTTAAGTCTTTCCGAATCTTGTTAGCAATTGCCACATTTTATGAAATCTGGCAAATGGATGTCAAAACTACATTCCTTAATGGATTTCTTAAAGAAGAGTTGTATATGATGCAACAAGAAGGTTTTATCAATCCTAAAGGTGCTAACAAAGTGTGCAAGCTCCAGCGATCCATTTATGGACTGGTGCAAGCATCTCGGAGTTGGAATATACGCTTTGATAGTGTGATCAAAGCATATGATTTTATACAGACTTTTGGAGAAGCCTGTATTTACAAGAAAGTGAGTGGGAGCACTACAGCCTTTCTGATAAGTATATGTGAATGACATATTGTTGATGGAAATGATGTAGAATTTTCTGGAAAGCATAAAGGAGTGTTTGAAAGAAGTTTTTCAAAGAAAGACCTTGGTGAAGCTGCTTACATATTGAGCATCAAGATCTATAGAGATAGATCAAGACGCTTGATAAGTTTTTTTCAATGGGTACATACCTTGACAAGATTTTGAAGTAGTTCAAAATGGAACAGTCAAAGAAGGAGTTCTTGCCTGTGTTGCAAGGTGTGAAGTTGAGTAAAGACTCAAAACCCGACCACGGCAGAAAATAGAAAGAGAATGAAAAGTCATTCCCTATGCCTCAGTCATAGGTTCTATAAAGTATGCTATGCCGTGTACCAGAACTATTGTGTACCTCACCATGAGTTTGGCAAGAGGGTACAATAGTGATCCAGGAGTGGATCACTGGACAACGGTCAAAAGTTTCCTTAGTGGGATAAGGAAATGTTTCTCGGTTATGGAGGTGACAAAGAGTTCGTCGTAAAGAGTTATGTCGATGCAAGCTTTGACACCGATCTGGATAACTCTAAGTCTCGATCTAGATACATATTGAAAGTGGGAGCGATTAGCTAGAGTAGCTCCGTGCAGAGCGTTGTAGACATAGAAAATTTGCAAGATACATACGGCTCTGAATATGACAGACCCGTTGACTAAACTTCTCTCACAAGCAAAACATGATCACTCTTTGGGCGTTAATCACATAGCGATGTGAACTAGATCATTGACTCTAGTAAATCCTTTGAGTATTAGTCACATGGAGATGTGAACTAATCACATAAAGATGTGAAATATTGGTGTGAAATCACATGACGATGTGAACTAGATTACTGACTCTAGTGCAAGTGGGAGACTGAAGGAAATATGCCCTAGAGGCAATAATAAAGTTGTTATTTATATTTCCTTATATCATGATAAATGTTTATTATTCATGCTAGAATTGTATTAACCGGAAACTTAGTACATGTGTGAGTACATAGACAAAACAGAGTGTCCCTAGTATGCCTCTACTTGACTAGCTCGTTAATCAAAGATGGTTATGTTTCCTGACCCATAGACATGTGTTGTTATTTGATGAATAGGATCACATCATTAGAGAATGATGTGATGGACAAGACCCATCCGTTAGCTTAGCATTACGATCGTTGAGTTTTATTGCTATTGCTTTCTTCATGACTTATACATGTTCCTCTGACTATGAGATTATGCAACTCCTGAATACCGGAGGAACACCTTGTGTGCTATCAAATGTCACAACCTAACTGGGTGATTATAAAGATGCTCTACAGGTCTCTTCGAAGGTGTTTGTTGGGTTGGCATAGATCGAGATTAGGATTTGTCACTCCGTGTATCGGAGAGGTATCCCTGGGCCCTCTCGGTAATGCACATCACTATAAGCCTTGCAAGCAATGTGACTAATGAGTTAGTTGGGGGATGATGCATTACGGAACGAGTAAAGAGACTTGTCGGTAACGAGATTGAACTAGGTACGATGATGCCGATGATCGAATCTCGGGCAAGTAACATACTGATGACAAAGGGAACAACGTATGTTGTTATGCGGTTTGACCGATAAAGATCTTCGTAGAAATATGTAGGAGCCAATATGAGCATCCAGGTTCCGCTATTGGTTATTGACCGGAGATGTGTCTCGGTCATGTCTACATAGTTCTCGAACCCATAGGGTCCGCACGCTTAACGTTCGATGACGATTTGTATTATGAGTTATGTGATTTGATGTACCGAAGGTTGTTCGGAGTCCAGGATGAGATCAAGGACATGACGAGGAGTCTCGAAATGGTCGTTACGTAAAGATCGATATATTGGAAGGCTATATTCGAACATCGAAAAGGTTCCGAGTGATTCAGGTATTTTTCGGAGTACCGGAGAGTTACGGGAATTCACGGGAGGAAGTAATGGGCCTTAATGGGCCATACGGGAAAGGAGAGAAGGGCCTCAAGGGATGGCCGCACCCCCCCCCCATGGCAAGTCCGAACTGGACGAGGGAGGGGGCGGCACCCCCCTCTCTTTCCTTCTCCCTCTCCTACTCCTTCCCTCTCTCCCCTCTTGGAGAAGGAAGGGGACTCCAACTAGGATTGGGAATCCTAGTTGGACTCCCTCTATAGGCGCGCCCTCCTAGGCCGGCCTCCTCCTCCCTCCTTTATATACGTGGGCAGGGGGCACCCCAAAGGCACTCCAAGATTGGTCTTAGCCGTGTGCGGTGCCCCCCCACAGTTACACACCTCGGTCATATCGTCGTAGTGCTTAGGCGAAGCCCTGTGCCGGTAATTTCATCATCACCGTCACCACGCCATCGTCCTGACAAAACTCTCCCTCGGCCTCAACTGGATCAAGAGTTTGAGGGACGTCACTGAGCTGAACGTGTGCAGATCGCAGAGGTGCCGTGCGTTCGGTACTTGGATTGGTTGGATCGCGAAGACGTTCGACTACATCAACCGCATTACTAAACGCTTCCGCTTTCGGTCAACGAGGGTACGTGGACACACTGTCCCCACTTGTTGCTATACTTCTCCTAGACAGATCTTGCATGATCGTAGGCAAAAAAAATTGAAATAGTACGTTCCCCAACAGTTACCTCTTCAGCATCTGCTTGGCTGGTCTCCGCGTCATCCTGAGAGGGCTCAGCATCAATAAGATGTATAAAAAAGGAGCCAAGAGAATCAAGTTCTACCTCTGACTCATCATCCAGGGTGACTTGCTCTATTGTCTCTATTTTCTTCTTGGTCTTCTTGGAAGCTTTTGTCTTTCCCTGGCCTTTTTGGTCGGTTTATCTTGAAGCTTCGTGTTCCAAAAAGGAGAGTCGGCCTGAAGAGAGCAAGATAACACAAGTGCAGCATATGGGAATAATGAATAAAGTAAAAGGGGGTTTCAAATACTTACAGCTGGAGCCGGGTTAAGAACACAGAAGGGGTTCAACCCCGTTTTGCTGCAATTCTCTAGAGTTTCCCCAAGCAAGGACTTGGTCATTTCATTGAGGTCCTTCTCTTCAAGGCATGTTGAATTATACCGCAAGGGGTTGTTTACATCATCTGTGTATGTGCACATTAAGCCGGGGCGGCGTCTCAAAGGCATGATCCTCCAGCCAACCCAGCATCGGACCAGGTCAACACTGGTCAAGCCATTTGCCATCAAGGCCCTTATCTTGGTGAAGGTGGGTCCGTATTTGGCCCGTTCAGCAGAGCTGATCCGTTCTGGGAGTGGGTGTCTTGGGTTGAGCCGATGGATACGGAAACCCGACAAAGGGTTTTCACCTGCCGGGGAGGTGTCTTGGCAATAAAATCAAGTTTGATTCCAATCTTTGGGGTGACTGGGAAGCGCGATGAAGGAAAGACAACATCTGTTCATCTCCGGATAGAAATTCTGCCAAGTTCAAGGCTAGGCCCATCTATCATCTCTGTTTGGCGGTTCAGATAATAATATTCTCTGAAGAGGCCAACGATGGGCTCTTCTTGAAGGTATACTTCACAAAAAACTTGCAAATTGCAAATGTTGGAGACTGAGTTGGGTCCGATGTCTTGAGGGTGAAGCTAATAAAAGTTCAGAACGTCACAGAAGAACTTTGAGCCGGGCGGAGAGAAGCCTCGGAGCATGTGATCAGAAAAAACTATAACTTCTCCTTCCTTTGGTTGAGGTAGAACCTCACCTCCCGGAACCCGCCAGTGGATGGCATCTTTAGATGGCAAGACACCCATATCAACAAATTCTTGGAGAGACCGCTCCGTGATATTGGAAACAACCCAGTCGCAGGAGGTGACGGTCTTAGTCATTTTTATCAAGTGAGAGCCTAGAAAGGAAATCATGGCGGGTCAAATTTGTGATGATGAGCCGCCTGATGGCTGAACAAAGAAAGTTATTATGCTGAATTGGTTGTGTGCAAGGATCTATAAAGCCGTGTAATGGTTGAAGAAAATAAAATGGCATGGTTAAACCGGCAAGGTACAGGCCGGATAATGTCAAGCTTGGATAAGTACTGGCGGTTTAAACAACTCATAAGGTAAGCCATCTAGCATTTGGCGGGTTACAAAGTATCATTTGAGCCGCCTATACAACATTGGTCAAGTAGACGGTTATAGATCTGGGAATTGAATAAAATTTCACTAAGTGTTAGACAAATAGGTTTCACAGATTCTGCTTATATTTTCGGATCTACGCCAGTTCGAAATAGGCGGAAATCTATATAACCTAGTATGCAGAGGATGAACTACTGTGTTGGGGGTGAATCTCAACAGAAGGTAATGGATCTACAGTTGATAGCAGGCATTAAAGCGATTAAAACATGACTTTGGCATCGCATCTGGGCTCGATTAAATGGCATGGCAGACGAACTACAGACGACAGTGATGAACACCGACAAACTCGCAAATAGTTGGTGACCTAATGCAGATCTGAAAGATCAGGAAGTGGTACGTGATGATGGAGATGGAGAGCGGGAGTGCGTCGCGGTTCTCTGATTCGTTCAGGTTGATACAGCGACCGATGTTGACGTCGCTGAAAGAGGACGGCGACGACGGAGATCTGGTCGCAGCGGTGTCGCGAGGAAGAAGAAGAAGAAGAAGAAGAAGAGGCAGAGGTAGGGGTAAAAGTGAAAAAGAGGACCCCCTATCCCTATTTATAAGGAGGTGATAAGATGGCATGTGCAGAAATCGAGGAGGCAAAATGATTATGTTAATGATGCGGGCGCCTTGATTCTCGGGAAGCCCATTAAGATAAAGATCCATTGAGATACCCTCAGCCTTGTGCGAAATTAATGCGCAAGACGTCATGGCGGGTTACAATGATTCCGTTTATGTGATGTCATGGCAGGTTATATCGGTCTGATGAAGATTTGACATTGATGCATTTTGCTAAGCTAAAACAGATTGATATGAACAAGTTCAAATCAACCTGGGGCCTAATGTTGGGGATATAAATCCGAGGTGTGACCCGCCCAGGAGGGGCCGGGTTACACCGTTGGCGGTTTAACGTGAAGAAGGACCAAGGAGAATTATGAAGACGGCGACTCTTGGAGGCAGGCCTGGTGAAGGCCCAAGATTGGGGCCTGTGAACCGCCATAGTAAGACTTGCTCTGTAAGGCATGACTAGTTAGAAACCGAGCCGGTCACGTTGTGTGAGCCGGCCGGGACTCTGTAAGCCTCCGAGTCTCTACCTGTGTATATAAAGGTGAGACCCCGTGGCGGGTTAACTAAAGAAACAATCAATCGAGAACTAGGTCAAGCGTATCCGCTCCCTTGTAATCGAAACTCAAGCAATACAACTAGAAGCAGGACATAGGATTTTACCTCGTTGTGAGGGGCCGAACCTAGGTAAACTCTTTGTGTCCTTTGTCCCGTTCAACCCCTTCAAGCTAACCTAGTTGCGATGGTTCCACACCTAAGTCCTTTCACTAGGGCATCTGCCGTGGTAAGTCCACGACAGTTTGACCGATAAAGATCTTCGTAGAATATGTAGGAGCCAATATGGGCATCCAGGTTCTGCTATTGTTTATTGACCGGAGAGGTGTCTTGGTCATGTCTACATAGTTCTCAAACCCATAGGGTTCGCACGCTTAACGTTCGTTGACGATATAGTGTTATATGAGTTATATGATTTGGTGACCGAATGCTGTTCGGAGTCCCAGATGAGATCACGGACATGATGAGGAGTCTTGAAATGGTCGAGAGGTAAAGATTGATATATAGGACGATGGTATTCGGACACGGAAGAGTTTCGGGATGCACCGGGTAGTCATCGGGTCACCGGAAGGGGTTCCGGACACCCCCGGTGAGTGTTATGGCCTTAATGGGCCAAGGGAGGACTGACCAGCCCACAGGGGTCTGGTGCACCCCTCTCCCTGGCCGGCCAGCCCTAGGGAAGGAAAGGGGGAGGGCTAGCCCCTCCTGCCTTCCCCTTCTCATGGGAGAAAGGAAAAGGGGGGCGCCTCCCTCCCCTGCCTTTTCCCCGCACCTAAACATGGCAGGGGGCGCCACTTGGGGGAAGACCCCAAGTAGGATTCGACCTACTTGGGGCGCCCTCCTGGCTGCTCCCTCCTCCCCCCACCTATATATATGTGGGAGGGGGCGCCTAGCACGACACAACATTGTCTTAGCCGTGTGAGGCGCCGCCCCCCCCCCCCACCGTTTACACCCCTGGTCATATTTTCGTAGTGCTTAGGCGAAGCCCTGCGGAGATCACTTCACCATCACTATCACCATGCCTCGTGCTGCCGGAACTCACCCACTACCTTGTCGTCTTGCTGGATCAAGAAGGCGGAGGACGTCATCGAGCTGAACGTGTGTTGAACGCCGAGGTGCCATACGTTCGGTGCTCGATCGGTTGGAATGCAAAGAAGTTCGGCTACATCAACTACGTTGTCAAACGCTTCCGCTTACGGTCTACAAGGGTACGTAGACACACTCTCCCCTCTTGTTGTTATGCATCTCCTTGATAGATCTTGCGTGTGCGTAGAATTTTTTTTTGTTTTCCATGCAACGTTTCCCAACATAATGATGTTTTTATTTCTGATGCTGAGACACAATCTGGTAATGAACATCCCCCTAGGATAATGATAATGATGATGCTCAACCAGACAATTATAAAAAAACCTCATAATGAAGTAGAAATAGAACCTATAGCTGATCTTGATAACCCACCTTCTAAGAATAAAAGATATGATAAAAGTGATCTCATTGCTAGAAAACATGGTAGAGAAAGAGAAACATGGGTTGAGAGACCCATGCCTTTTCCTAGTAAACCTCCAAAAAAAGGATGAGGAGGATTTTGAACGCTTTGTTGAAATGCTTAGACATGTCTTCTTATGAACACGTTTGAAGGATATTTTCAAAATGCCTCCTTATGCTAACTACATGAAGGATATTGTCACTAATAAAAGAAAGATACCTGAAGCTGAAATTCCCACCATTCTTGCAAATTGTTCATTTGATGGAAAAGTACCTAAGAAGTTAGGAGACCTAGGAATACCAACTATAACATGCTCAATTAAAAGAAGTTATCTTAAAACTGCTTTATGTGATTTAGGAGCCGGTGTTAGTGTTATGCCTTTCTCTTTATATAGAAGACTTGATTTGAATAAGTTGACACGTACTGAAATATCTTTGCAAATGGCTGATAAATCAACTGCTACAGCTATCAAAATTTGTGAGGATGTGCCTCTTGTTTTTGCTAATGTCACTATCTTAACAGACTTTGTTATTCTTGATATGGTAGAGCCTTTTTGAATACTGTAGGGGTTGTTATTGATCGCAACAAAAGCAAGATAAAAATTATGACAATCACTATTGGAGGTTTTGAATTTCCTCTTCCAAACGTCAAAAAGAAATATGAAACTCTTATTGTTGGGGAGATGCATATCCCCATTGAGGTAACTTAGTGTTAGACGAAAATTCTTCGGTTTCATGTTACTCTGAAATAGTTTGTTAATAAGACTCAATCAACCTTATTAATGGATTATTTTTGAGGGGCATGTGGTCGGTGAATATAGTAAGCACAACCTACTGTACCTACTGTTTGCTCTCTGTTATTTAAAGTTTAATAAAGTAGAATGCCCTGATTATCCTGTTTTCTGAATTATCCGTGCAATAAAAAATGTCCCGAAAATAAAAGTTCTTGAAACGACTTGAAAATTTAGTATGAATTTTTTTATAATATTTAATATTTTTTGGCAATGAACACACCCCCAAGTGGTGCACCTGTGAGCCACGAGCTCACAGGGCACGCCCACCCCCTCGGCACGCCATGTGAGCTCGTGGGTCCCATAGGCCCTCACTTAGTGCACCAGCCCATTGCCTTCTTCCACCTTCAGAAAAAAATCACCCTTGCCTCTTAGCCCTGTTCTTTCTCATTTTCATGCGATTTTCGATCTCCTTGCTCGGAGCTCCGTTTCTGAAACTATTTTGAAGAATCGCTCCTTGGTATGTGACTCCTCCATTGGTTCAATTAGTTTTTGTTCTAGTGTTTTATGTTTTGCAACTTTGCTACTGTTGGTGACCATGTATATGAGCTTGCATGTTGAATTTGTATGGTTCAAAATAGTTTTGATGCATGATATAGCCTCTAGACACTTGTGGGAGTAGTTGCTATCAATGTTGTAACCTTTGTTCACTTTTATTTTGGGGACTAATTTTAAAAAAAGTTCTTAGGAAAGAAAATGTTAAGGAAGATGTTCCACGGGGGTTCTTCGAGCAAGAGCTCCCCAAGGCCTACAATATGTGAGCCGGATCTCGAACCACCTCGGGATGCCCTCGTGAAAGCATGTGAATGGCCATCCGATGTCTTCATGATCAGAGCTGGCATCAAGGAAGAGTTCGATATGTACTTACACAATGCCGAGTTGACAGACTTCTTATCAGATAAGTGCCCGCAATACCATGATCTCACCGATTCCTTTGTGCGGAAATTCAAGTATGTATCTCACTGCTCCTCTCATGATATTGTATTTGACATCTATGAAAATTCTTTTCGCATGACCGTTGAAGAATTTTGTGTCACATGTAGAATTCCCATTTGGGGAACATGTCTTGAACCTCATAAATCTGATTCCAATGAATTTCTCATGAGTATCACCCGAGGGGAAACTAGGGGCATAACGCAAGCTAGAATTGGGAGCATTCACCTTCCGGCTATTCATTATTTTGCTTTATTCATAGGTAGATGCATAAATGACAAACGTGACCTCAGTACCCTGTGTGCTCCTGATTTAAGCATTCTTAAAAGTGCGGTATTGAGGGATAGAAAATTTAACATGGGGGCCAGCATCGCACGTCGCTTACATAACAATTCTCTTTATGGCGACCTTTTTGGTGGGATTTATGCTACTCATTTAGCTGCTTATCTTGGCATACCCGTAAAATAAAATGATCCCTTATTGCCACCTAGCTACCTTGATTATGGGCAATGGAGCATCATCAATTTCTCCAGAGAGAGCTCACCAATCTGATATGGGCTAATATTTAACAAGCGTCGTGTTATCCATATTACTTTGCCTGCTCCTGCCTTCTTTAACTTTCAGGAAAAACAAATATATTTTATACTTGAGGAGGAGGCTGAAGCATACGAGACGGCAGATGAGACTGCTCGCATAATAAGGCAGCCCGCCAAGTAGTAGCGGCTGCACACGAGTATAATCCAAACTACCTTCACGAGTTCTATCTGGGCCATCCATGGCAATAGGCCAAGTTAGGCCAAAAGACTGAGATTGGGGAGTACGTATTTCTCACCAACACTACATTCATGTACCACACATTCACTCCAGTTGTCAGTGTTCATTCTCTTTCATTGTATATCCATGTTAATTTTATTTTCGCTTTCTTTTATGTGTTTGAAAAACTTCGAAAATCCAAAAATATTTCTCGCTTTTTCAGTTTTTTTTTCTTGTTTAGTTAGTTAGTAGTATAAAAAACACAAAAACAAATCTCGTTTCTTCTTTTTGTCTGTTGGGAGTTCTCCCATGTAAATAGTCTCGTTAATTTGCTTTCTTTAGAAAAACAAAAAACTCCAAAAATATTTTAATGTGTTTCGCTGAATTTTTTTTCTTTTCTTTGAGTTGTCATAATGGGAAGACCATGATGAAATCGTTGAGGGGTTCTCATATTCTTTACTGTTAATCTAACAAAGAGCCACTATTATCAGAAGATAGTAGTATGAAGGAGAGAACATTTTGCATTTCTCATACTCATCGGAGCTTGGCAAATGGGTATACTGTGTGGCAAAAAAGTTTGTATTCTGTTATGCAGCAGCCCAGCCCAGGAAGAAGGCCCAAGGCCTCACGACGCTCCTGGCTGCTGGACCGGGCCTGGAGGGCCGAGAAGGACGAGAGCAGACACCAAAGACAAAAGGGAGCTCGCTGGAACAGATGAAGGCGTCGACTAGCAGAAGAGAAACACTTTTCCCCTTTCGTTCTCCTCCCCTGGTGTACCCAGATTCATCTTCCTTCCTCTGTAAACGAATTTGTGTATCCAGGAGCATAACAATTGGTATCTAGAGTCGTTCGATCCATCTCGGGGACGCGTGATCCATCAGTCCGCAGTGCGGTAAGCGGCAGATTCGTCCGCCGCTGTAATTCCCATCGCTCGGCAGGAACCGCCGATCTGGTTGGTCGACCGGGTTTGGATCTCGCGCCGAAGAAGCATGGCCCTTCGGCGGTGGAGCAGCAGATCTTGGCGGCGATGGGGACGGTGGAGCAGCAGAACACGGAGACCAACGCCAAACTCGACGACATCGTCGAACAGCTGAAGGGCATGACCGCGTGGATGAAGGCCATGGATTCCACGACAAAAAGCTTGTCCGAATCCGCAGCGCTTCTTCAGCTACACGCCGGGGATGCATCGACACGGCTGGAGGCGCTCGAGTCACCGCCGACGCGCCCCCAAGGCCCAGCCAGCGCGACCACGACGCCTCCGACTGTGGTGGTGCACGCGCACGGCGGGGAGCGGCCCAGTGGGCACAACGGGCATCACCAGCAACGGGGGCCGATTTTGGGGGATCCCCAACCCCCAAATCCGCCTCCGGCCAACGGTATGCCCTCCTTCGCCCCGTCCGCCGATCGGGAGTTCCTTTGTGATGATCGCCGAGTTTTGCATCCTACTCCTCGGTCACACTTGGGCAGTACACCCAAGATGGATTTCCCTAAATTCGATGGGGAAGATTACCAAGTGTGGTTGGACAATTGTGAACTATATTTCGAGATTTATGGGGTGTCTGAGCTAATGAAGGTCAAGTTTTCCACTCTCAACTGTGTTGGGAACACGGCGCTGTGGCTAAAAATGGCCCAGAAATGCCGGCAGTTTGTGCATTGGCATGACCTGCGCACTGCAGTTCAGGAGAAGTGGGGGAAGAACAAACACAAATTCCACATGCGCCAGTTGCTGTTGCTTAGTCAAACTAGCTCGGTAGATGAGTATACTTCTAAATTTGACACCCTGCGACACCAAATCCTTCTAGCAGATCCACACACTAGTGAGGTGTTTTTTGTTGAGAGATATATAGTAGGCCTTCATCCTGAAATTCGTTCTGCTGTTATATTGCATCAACCAGACGATGTCGATACTGCTAGTTGTTTGGCCCTGTTGCAGGAAGTCGAGCTACAAGGCAGGCAGCGGCTCTAAGTCCAGCCAGCGATCGTTTGTCAAGCAATCAAGTCATGGGGACAAAAACAAGCATCAGTCTGCACTAGAGGAAATGCGGAAGGTGGCAGAAAAGTTGGAGGCGCTCCGAGCTTACTGCAAGGCCAAGAACTTGTGCTTCAAGTGTGGCGACCCACGGGCACGCGGGCATAAGTGCCCCGACAAGGTGCCTCTTCACATTATGGAGGAGCTGTTGGATATTTTGCAGCTGGATGATCCTCCTGATCTCCAACACATGTCAGATTCTAGTTCAGAGGAAGAGGTGATGCTGCTTGCCAATCCTAGTTCTGCGACATTACCGGTCAAACGCAGAACCATGCGCCTTCAAGGCATGATCGGCAAGCGTACAGTCCTCATTCTGATTGATTCTGGGGCAAACTGTTCGTTCGTGGATGCAAACTTAGCAACAGAACTTCAACTTCCTACTCGGACAGTACCAGCCGCCTCATTTGTCATTGCTGGTGGTGACGTTTTAACAAGCTCCTCTGTGGTGCCACAATTGACATGGTGGACACAAGGCCACACATTCTGCCAGGATATGAAGGTGCTTCCTCTTGGCTGTTATGATCTCATCGTGGGGGCAAATTGGTTGGAAGGCCACAGTCCTATGTGGGTGCATTGGCGGAGGAAATGGATGAGGTTCACACATGAAGGGCATCGCATTACCCTAAAAGGGATACGCACGACGCCGAGCAAGTGTAAGAAGGTGTCAGTCGGGAAGATGTGAGGCTTGCTACGCCGAGGAGCAGTTCGACAGGCAGTTCAAATCCAACCGATCCACCAGGAGCAGGACTTGTCAACAGTGCACGCGACTGAGCCGGAGAACCCAATTCTCCCAGAAGTGCAGTCCCTGTTGTTGGAGTTTGACGACCGTTTCTGCACCCCGTCCAGCCTACCACCTCATCGAGAAGATGATCACACCATTCCATTGATCCTTGGCGCACAACCAGTTAGTGCACGGCCGTATCGATACACACCCCAACAGAAGGATGAAATAGAAAAACAGACCAAGGAGATGCTCCGCGCAGGTATCATCCGCCCCAGTTCAAGCACCTTTGCTGCCCCAGTGCTGCTTGTGTGAAAAAAGGACGGAACGTGGCGTTTCTATGTGGACTATCGCCAACTTGATGCAATCACGGTCAAGAACAAACATCCAATGCCGGTGGTGGATGAGCTGTTGGACGAGATCTCAGGCGCAAAATGGTTCACCAAGCTGGACCTTCTCTCAGGGTATCATCAGATAAGAGTGGCCGATGAGGATGTGTTCAAAACAGCCTTCTGCACCCACCAGGGCCTGTACGAGCTCCTGGTAATGCCCTTTGGCCTCTCGCGTGCACCCGGCTCTTTCCAGAGCATGATACACAAGGTTCTCAATCCTCTGCTCAGGCATTGTGTTTTGGCGTTTATGGATGATATTTTGGTGCATACAGCTACCTTGGAGGAACACCTAAGTCGCCTACGTGAAGTATTGCAGCTGCTGCGGGATAATGAATTGGTGATCAAACGCTCTAAGTGTGCCTTCGCCCAGCCTTGGATCGAATACCTCGGGCACGTCATCAGTGCTGCGGGCGTGGCTACTGATCCGGCAAAGGTTGAGGCAGTGCAGACTTGGCCTATTCCCACTTCTGTCCGGGGTGTTCGAGGGTTTTTGGGTCTCACGGGGTACTGCCGGAAGTTCATTCAGCATTACGGCGTGATTAGTCGACCACTGACAGAGCTGTTAAAAAAAGGCAAAATTTTCCAGTGGACACAACCAGCAGAAACAGCTTTCCAGCTGCTCGAGAAGGCAATGATCGCAGCTCCGGTGTTGGCGGTACCCAATTTCCAGCAAACATTTGTCCTGGAGACCGATGCATGCAAGGATGGCATCGGGGCAGTCCTCATGCAGCAAGGGCACCCAGTAGCTTACTTGAGCAAAGGGCTCTGTCTAAAGAATCAAGCACTCAGCACGTACGAGAAGGAATGCCTCGCCATCCTGATGGCCATGGACAAATGGAGGCCGTACCTACATCACCAACATTTCATAATATGCACAGATCAGCAAGCCCTCTTGCATCTCGCCGACCAAAGATTGAGTACGGGGATCCAGCACAAGGCCTTTGTCAAACTGATGGGATTGGAGTACACTATCCAGTACAAGCGTGGCATCACAAATGTGGCGGCGGATGCTCTCTCCCGCCGAGACCAGCAGTAGTCCGTACTCGCCATATCATCGGCAATACCCTCATGGATGTAAACCCTGGTTGGTGGCTATGAGGAGGACATCAGTTCCAAGCAACTCTTGACCGAAGTATCAGTAACAGGGAGAAATGACAAGGGCTACTCACTGGATAATGGTGTGCTCCGCTACAAAGGGCGTATTTGGGTTGGCCAAAACCCTTTGGCTCAGCAGCACATTATGCAGTCCCTCCATGCCACTGCACTTGGCGGCCATTCGGGGGTGCTTGCGACATATCAGCGTGTCAAGAAACTCTTTGCTTGGACCAAGATGAAACGAGATGTTGCAGAGTTTGTGCAAGGCTGCACCGTGTGTCAGCAGGCCAAGCCGGAACACTGTCGTCAACCTGGACTTCTTCAACCTCATGAGATTCCCCCTCATCCGTGGCACACTATAAGCTGGGATTTCGTGGAAGGGTTGCCTAAGTCAAACGGCTTCGAAGTGATTTTGGTTGTCATTGATAAGCTCACCAAGTTTTCCCACTTTCTGCCGCTCAAGCACCCATACACAGCTCACCAGGTGGCCCTTGTGTTCTTCGATCAAGTGTACCGCCTCCATGGCATGCCAACAAGGATCATCTTCGACCGGGATCCGGTCTTCACAAGTACGTTCTGGCAGGAACTGTTTCGACTTTCAAATACCATCCTCAACATGAGCTCATGCCGACACCCCGAGACAGATGGTTAGACTGAACGCCTCAATCAGTGTCTCAAGGCTTTTCTTCGGTGTTCGATTCATGACAAGCCTGCCCGGTGGTCCAAATGGTTGACAGCAGCGGAGCAGTGGTACAGCACATCTTATCACACAGCAGCGGGATGTACTCCATTTGAAGCACTATATGGGTATCTACCTCGACCATTTGGGATATCAGCTCTGGCGTCTACAACTGACCTCCAAGACTTGGTGGCCGATCGGGAAGCAATCAGAGAGCTACTACGACAACACTTGACGCGAGCTCAAGCAAGGATGAAACGGCAAGCGGACAAGCATCACACGGAACGCTCCTTCCAAGTGGGCCATCAAGTGTTCTTGACGGTTCAACCCTACCTCCAGAACTCCCTCGCGGCACACCGTAACCAAAAGTTTTCGCTGAAGTTCTACGGGCCGTACCAAGTCCTCCAGCGAGTCGGTGCAGTCTCTTACAAGCTCCAGCTGCCAGCCAACTCCAGGATCCACGACGTCATCCATGTTTCCCAGCTCAAGAAACAAGTTCCTCCATGGTTCTCCGTCGAGCCGGACATGGGCATGGTCGAACAAAGGAGCTTGACACTACTTCAACCCGCGACGATCTTGCAGATGAAGCTCGTTCAGCAAGGCGGTGCGGTCAAGCCAAAGTTCAAGATTCGCTGGAAGGATCGCCCAGACACCCACGACACTTGGGAAGACGCAATGGTGCTGGATCAGTTTCCCTGTCTGACGGCTTGGGGGAAGGCCGCTCCTCAAGGGATGGGGAGTGTTATGCAGCAGCCCAGCCCAGGAAGAAGGCCCATGTGTTGGGGATCGTAGCAGAAATTAAAAAAATTCTACGCATCACCAAGATCAATCTATGGAGTCATCTAGCAACGAGAGAGAGGAGTGCATCTACATACCCTTGTAGATCGCGAGCGGAAGCGTTCAAGTGAACGGGGTTGATGGAGTCGTACTCGTCGTGATCCAAATCACCGATGACCGAGCGCCGAACGGACGGCACCTCCGCGTTCAACACACGTACGGAGCAGCGACGTCTCCTCCTTCTTGATCCAGCAAGGGGGAAGGAGAGGTTGATGGAGATCCAGCAGCACGACGGCGTGGTGGTGGAAGTAGCGGGATCTCGGCAGGGCTTCGCCAAGCTCAGCGAGAGGGAGAGGTGTCACGGGAGGGAGAGGGAGGCGCCAGGGGCTGTGGTACGGCTGCCCTCCCTCCCCCCCACTATATATAGGGCCCCTGGGGGGGCGCCGGCCCTGGGAGATGCAATCTCCAAGGGGGGCGGCGGCCAAGGGGGGGTGGCTTCCCCCCCAAGCCAAGTGGGGCGCCCCCCACCCCTAGGGTTTCCAACCCTAGGCGCAGGGGGAGGCCCAAGGGGGGCGCACCAGCCCACCAGGGGCTGGTTCCCCTCCCACTTCAGCCCATGGGGCCCTCCGGGATAGGTGGCCCCACCCGGTGGACCCCCGGGACCCTTCTGGTGGTCCCGGTACAATACCGGTGACCCCCGAAACTTTCCCGGTGGCCGAAACTGGACTTCCTATATATAATTCTTCACCTCCGGACCATTCCGGAACTCCTCGTGACGTCCGGGATCTCATCCGGGACTCCGACAACTTTCGGGTTACCGCATACTAGTATCTCTACAACCCTAGCGTCACCGAACCTTAAGTGTGTAGACCCTACGGGTTCGGGAGACATGCAGACATGACCGAGACGACTCTCCGGTCAATAACCAATAGCGGGATCTGGATACCCTTGTTGGCTCCCACATGTTCCACGATGATCTCATCGGATGAACCACGATGTCGAGGATTCAATCAATCCCGTATACAATTCCCTTTGTCAATCGGTACGTTACTTGCCCGAGATTCGATCGTCGGTATCCCAATACCTTGTTCAATCTCGTTACCGGCAAGTCACTTTACTCGTACCGTAATGCATGATCCCGTGACCAACCACTTGGTCACTTTGAGCTCATTATGATGATGCATTACCGAGTGGGCCCAGAGATACCTCTCCGTCATACGGAGTGACAAATCCCAGTCTCGATCCGTGTCAACCCAACAGACACTTTCATAGATACCTGTAGTGTACCTTTATAGTCACCCAGTTACGTTGTGACATTTGGTATACCCAAAGCACTCCTACGGTATCCGGGAGTTACACGGTCTCATGGTCTAAGGAAATGATACTTGACATTGGAAAAGCTCTAGCAAACGAACTACACGATCTTTGTGCTATGCTTAGGATTGGGTCTTGTCCATCACATCATTCTCCTAATGATGTGATCCCGTTATCAATGACATCCAATGTCCATAGTCAGGAAACCATGACTATTTGTTGATCAACGAGCTAGTCAACTAGAGGCTCACTAGGGACATGTTGTGGTCTATGTATTCACACATGTATTACGATTTCCGGATAACACAATTATAGCATGAACAATAGACAATTATCATGAACAAAGAAATATAATAATAACCATTTTATTATTGCCTCTAGGGCATATTTCCAATAGTCTCCCACTTGCACTAGAGTCAATAATCTAGTTACATCGTGATGAATCGAACACCCATAGAGTTCTGGTGTTGATCATGTTTTGCTCTAGGGAGAGGTTTAGTCAACGGATCTACTACATTCAGGTCCGTATCTACTTTACAAATATCTATGTCTCCATTTTGAACATTTTCATGAATGGAGTTGAAGCGATGCTTGATATGCCTGGTCTTCCTGTGAAACCTGGGCTCCTTAGCAAGGGCAATAGCTCCAGTGTTGTCACAGAAGAGAGTCATCGGGCCCGACGCATTGGGAATCACCCCTAGGTCGGTAATGAACTCCTTTATCCAGATTGCTTCGTGTGCTGCCTCTGAGGCCGCCATGTACTCCGCTTCACATGTAGATCCCGCCACGACGCTTTGCTTGCAACTGCACCAGCTTACTGCCCCACCATTCAAAATATACACGTATCCGGTTTGTGACTTAGAGTCATCCAGATCTGTGTCGAAGCTAGCGTCGACGTAACCCTTTACGACGAGCTCTTCGTCACCTCCATATACGAGAAACATATCCTTAGTCCTTTTCAGGTACTTCAGGATATTCTTGACCGTTGTCCAGTGTTCCATGCTGGGATTACTTTGGTACCTTCCTAGCAAACTTACGGCAAGGTTTACATCAGGTCTGGTACACAACATGGCATACATAATAGACCCTATGGCCGAGGCATAGGGGACGACACTCATCTTTTCTCTATCTTCTGCCATGGTCGGGCATTGAGCCGTGCTCAATTGCACACCTTGCAATACAGGCAAGAACCCCTTCTTGGACTGATCCATATTGAACTTCTTCAATATCTTGTCAAGGTACGTACTCTGTGAAAGACCAATGAGGCGTCTTGATCTATCTCTATAGATCTTGATGCCTAATATATAAGCAGCTTCTCCAAGGTCCTTCATTGAAAAACACTTATTCAAATAGGCCTTTATACTTTCCAAGAATTCTATATCATTTCCCATCAACAGTATGTCATCCACATATAATATGAGAAATGCTACAGAGCTCCCACTCACTTTCTTGTAAACACAGGCTTCTCCATAAGTCTGTGTAAACCCAAACGCTTTGATCATCTCATCAAATCGATTCCAACTCCGAGATGCTTGCACCAGCCCATAAATGGAGCGCTGGAGCTTGCATACCTTGTTAGCATTCTTAGGATCGACAAAACCTTCCGGCTGCATCATATACAATTCTTCCTTAAGAAAGCCGTTAAGGAATGCCGTTTTGACGTCCATTTTCCATATCTCATAATCATAGAATGTGGCAATTGCTAACATGATTCGGACGGACTTCAGCTTCGCTACGGGTGAGAATGTCTCATCGTAGTCAACCCCTTGAACTTGTCGATAACCCTTAGCGACAAGTCGAGCCTTATAGATGGTCACATTACCATCAGCGTCTGTCTTCTTCTTAAAGATCCATTTATTTTCTATGGCTCGCCGATCATCGGGCAAGTCAGTCAAAGTCCATACTTCGTTTTCATACATGGATCCTATCTCGGATTTCATGGCTTCTAGCCATTTGTCGGAATCGGGGCCCGCCATTGCTTCTTCATAGTTCGAAGGTTCACCGTTGTCTAACAACATGATTTCCATGACAGGGTTGTCGCACCACTCTGGTGCGGAACGTGTCCTTGTGGACCTACGAAGTTCAGCAGTAACTTGATCTGATGCTTCATGATCATCATCATTAACTTCCTCCCCAGTCGGTGCAGGCACCACAGGAACATCTTCCCGCGCTGCGCTACTTTCCGGTTCGGAAGGGGTGACTATCACCTCATCAAGTTCTACCTTCCTCCCACTTACTTCTTTCCAGAGAAACTCTTTCTCCAGAAAGGATCCGTTCTTAGCAACAAAGATCTTGCCTTCGGATCTAAGGTAGAAGGTATACCCAATGGTATCCTTAGGGTATCCTATGAAGACGCATTTCTCCGACTTGGGTTCGAGCTTTTCAGGTTGAAGTTTCTTGACATAAGCATCGCATCCCCAAACTTTTAGAAACGACAGCTTAGGTTTCTTCCCAAACCATAATTCATACGGTGTCGTCTCAACGGATTTCGACGGAGCCCTATTTAAAGTGAATGCGCAGTCTCTAAAGCATAGCCCAAAAATGAGAGCGGTAGATCGGTAAGAGACATCATAGATCGCACCATATCTAATAGAGTGCGATTACGACGTTCGGACACACCATTTCGCTGAGGTGTTCCAGGCGGCGTGAGTTGTGAAACTATTCCACATTTCCTTAAGTGTGTGCCAAATTCGTGACTCAAATATTCCCCTCCACGATCTGATCGTAAGAACTTTATTTTCCTGTCACGTTGATTCTCAACCTCACTCTAAAATTCCTTGAACTTTTCAAAGGTCTCAGACTTGTGTTTCATTAGGTAGACATACCCATATCTACTCAAGTCATCAGTGAGAGTGAGAACATAACGATAGCCTCCGCGAGCCTCAACACTCATTGGACCGCACACATCGGTATGTATGATTTCCAATAAGTTGGTTGCTCGCTCCATTGTTCCGGAGAACGGAGTCTTGGTCATTTTGCCCATGAGGCATGGTTCGCATGTGTCAAATGATTCATAATTGAGAGACTCTAAAAGTCCACCAGCATGGAGCTTCTTCATGCGCTTGACACCAATGTGACCAAGGCGGCAGTGCCACAAGTATGTGGGACTATCGTTATCAACTTTACATCTTTTGGTATTCACACTATGAATATGTGTAACATCACGTTCGAGATTCATTAAGAATAAACCATTAACCAGCAGGGCATGACCATAAAACATATCTCTCATATAAATAGAACAACCATTATTCTCGGATTTAAATGAGTAGCCATCTCGAATTAAACGAGATCCAGATACAATGTTCATGCTCAAAGCTGGCACTAAATAACAATTATTGAGGTTTAAAACTAATCCCGTAGGGAGATGCAGAGGTAGCGTGCCGACGGCGATCACATCGACCTTGGAACCATTCCCGACGTGCATCGTCACCTCGTCCTTCGCCAGTCTCCGCTTATTCCGCAGCTCCTGTTTTGAGTTACAAATATGAGCAACCGCAGTGGTATCAAATACCCAGGAGCTACTACGAGTACTGGTAAGGTACACATCAATTACATGTATATCACATATACCTTTGGTGTTGCCGGCCTTCTTGTCCGCTAAGTATTTGGGGCAGTTCCGCTTCCAGTGACCACTTCCCTTGCAATAAAAGCACTCAGTCTCAGGCTTGGGTCCATTCTTTGGCTTCTTCCCGGCAACTGGCTTACCGGGCGCGGCAACTCCCTTGCCGTCCTTCTTGAAGTTCTTCTTACCCTTGCCTTTCTTGAACTTAGTGGTTTTATTCACCATCAACACTTGATGTTCCTTTCTGATCTCCACCTCCGCTAATTTCAGCATTGAATATACCTCAGGAATGGTCTTTTCCATCCCCTGCATATTGAATTTCATCACAAAGCTCTTGTAGCTTGGTGGAAGCGACTGAAGGATTCTGTCAATGACCGCGTCATCCGGGAGATTAACTCCCAGCTGAGTCAAGCGGTTGTGTAACCCAGACATTTTGAGTATGTGCTCACTGACAGAACTGTTTTCCTCCATCTTACAACTGAAGAACTTGTCGGAGACTTCATATCTCTCAACCCGGGCATGAGCTTGGAAAACCATTTTCAGCTCTTCGAACATCTCATATGCTCCGTGTTCCTCAAAACGCTTTTGGAGCCCCGGTTCTAAGCTGTAAAGCATGCCGCACTGAACGAGGGAGTAATCATCAGCACGTGAATGCCAAGCGTTCATAACGTCTTGGTTCTCTGGGATGGGTGCATCACCTAGCGGTGCTTCTAGGACATAATCTTTCTTGGCAGCTATGAGGATGATCCTCAGGTTCCGGACCCAGTTCGTATAGTTGCTGCCATCATCTTTCAGCTTGGTTTTCTCTAGGAACGCGTTGAAGTTGAGGGCAATGTGGGCCATTTGATCTACAAGACATATTGTAAAGATTTTAGACTAAGTTCATGATAATTAAGTTCATCTAATCAAATTATTCAATGAACTCCCACTCAGATAGACATCCCTCTAGTCATCTAAGTGAAACATGATCCGAGTCAACTAGGCCGTGTCCGATCATCACGTGAGACGGACTAGTCAACATCGGTGAACATCTTCATGTTGATCGTATCTTCTATACGACTCATGCTCGACCTTTCGGTCTTCCGTGTTCCGAGGCCAGGTCTGTACATGCTAGGCTCGTCAAGTCAACCTAAGTGTATTGCGTGTGTAAATCTGGCTTACACCCGTTGTATTCGAACGTTAGAATCTATCACACCCAATCATCACGTGGTGCTTCGAAACAACGAACCTTCGCAACGGTGCACAGTTAGGGTGAACACTTTCTTGAAACTATTATAAGGGATCATCTTACTTACTACCGTCGTACTAAGCAAATAAGAAGCAAAACATGATAAACATCACATGCAATCAAATAGTGACATGATATGGCCAGTATCATATTGCTCCTTTGATCTCCATCTTCGGGGCGCCATGATCATCTTCGTCACCGGCATGACACCATGATCTCCATCATCGTGTCTTCATGAAGTTGTCACGCCAACGATTACTTCTACTTCTATGGCTAACGTGTTTAGCAATAAAGTAAAGTAATTTACATGGCGTTATTCAATGACACGCAGGTCATACAAAAATAAAGACAACTCCTATGGCTCCTGCCGGTTGTCATACTCATCGACATGCAAGTCGTGATTCCTATTACAAGAACATGATCAATCTCATACATCACATATATTTCATTCATCACATCCTTTTGGCCATATCACATCACAAGGCATATGCTGCAAAAACAAGTTAGACGTCCTCTAATTGTTGTTGCATGTTTTTACGTGGCTTCTATAGATTTCTAGCAAGAACGTTTCTTACCTACGTAAAACCACAACGTGATATGCCAATTTCTATTTACCCTTCATAAGGACCATTTTCATCGAATCCGATCCGACTAAAGTGGGAGAGACAGACACCCGCTAGCCACCTTATGCAACTAGTGCATGTCAGTCGGTGGAACCTGTCTCACGTAAGCGTACGTGTAAGGTCGGTCCGGGCCGCTTCATCCCACGATGCCGCCGAATCAAGATAAGACTAGTAACGGCAAGTAAATTGACAATATCGACGCCCACAACTGCTTTGTGTTCTACTCGTGCATAGAAACTACGCATAGACCTAGCTCATGATGCCACTGTTGGGGATCGTAGCAGAAATTAAAAAATTTCTACGCATCACCAAGATCAATCTATGGAGTCATCTAGCAACGAGAGAGAGGAGTGCATGTACATACCCTTGTAGATCGCGAGCGGAAGCGTTCAAGTGAACGGGGTTGATGGAGTCGTACTCGTCGTGATCCAAATCACCGATGACCGAGCGCCGAACGGACGGCACCTCCGCGTTCAACACACGTATGGAGCAGCGACGTCTCCTCCTTCTTGATCCAGCAAGGGGGAAGGAGAGGTTGATGGAGATCCAGCAGCACGACGGCGTGGTGGTGGAAGTAGCGGGATCTCGGCAGGGCTTCGCCAAGCTCAGCGAGAGGGAGAGGTGTCACGGGAGGGAGAGGGAGGCGCCAGGGGCTGTGGTACGGCTTCCCTCCCTCCCCCCCACTATGTATAGGGCCCCTGGGGGGGGCGCCGGCCCTGGGAGATGCAATCTCCAAGGGGGCGGCGGCCAAGGGGGGTGGCTTCCCCCCCAAGCCAAGTGGGGCGCCCCCCCACCCCTAGGGTTTCCAACCCTAGGCGCAGGGGGAGGCCCAAGGGGGGCGCACCAGCCCACCAAGGGCTGGTTCCCCTCCCACTTCAGCCCATGGGGCCCTCCGGGATAGGTGGCCCCACCCGGTGGACCCCCGGGACCCTTCCGGTGGTCCCGGTACAATACCGGTGACCCTCGAAACTTTCCCGGTGGCCGAAACTGGACTTCCTATATATAATTCTTCACCTCCGGACCATTCCGGAACTCCTCGTGACGTCCGGGATCTCATCCGGGACTCCGAACAACTTTCGGGTTACCGCATACTAGTATCTCTACAACCCTAGCGTCACCGAACCTTAAGTGTGTAGACCCTACGGGTTCGGGAGACATGCAGACATGACCGAGACGACTCTCCGGTCAATAACCAACAGCGGGATCTGGATACCCTTGTTGGCTCCCACATGTTCCACGATGATCTCATCGGATGAACCACGATGTCGAGGATTCAATCAATCCCGTATACAATTCCCTTTGTCAATCGGTACGTTACTTGCCCGAGATTCGATCGTCGGTATCCCAATACCTTGTTCAATCTCGTTACCGGCAAGTCACTTTACTCGTACCGTAATGCATGATCCCGTGACCAACCACTTGGTCACTTTGAGCTCATTATGATGATGCATTACCGAGTGGGCCCAGAGATACCTCTCCGTCATACGGAGTGACAAATCCCAGTCTCGATCCGTGTCAACCCAACAGACACTTTCAGAGATACCTGTAGTGTACCTTTATAGTCACCCAGTTACGTTGTGACGTTTGGTATACCCAAAGCACTCCTACGATATCCGGGAGTTACACGATCTCATGGTCTAAGGAAATGATACTTGACATTGGAAAAGCTCTAGCAAACGAACTACACGATCTTTGTGCTATGCTTAGGATTGGGTCTTGTCCATCACATCATTCTCCTAATGATGTGATCCCGTTATCAATGACATCTAATGTCCATAGTCAGAAAACCATGACTATCTGTTGATCAACGAGCTAGTCAACTAGAGGCTCACTAGGGACATGTTGTGGTCTATGTATTCACACATGTATTACGATTTCCGGATAACACAATTATAGCATGAACAATAGACAATTATCATGAACAAAGAAATATAATAATAACCATTTTATTATTGCCTCTAGGGCATATTTCCAACACCATGGCCTCACGACGCTCCCGGCTGCTGGACCGGGCCTGGAGGGCCGAGAAGGACAAGAGAGCAGAGACCGAAGACAAAAGGGGGCTCGCTGGAATAGATGAAGGCGTCGACTAGCAGAAGAGAAACACTTTTCCCCTTTCGTTCTCCTCCCCTGGTGTACCCAGATTCATCTTCCTTCCTCTATAAACGAATTTGTGTATCCAGGAGCATAACATATTCACATGTGTGTTAACTTTGTGGACTGCAGATGCTATTAGCTCAAACAAAATGCAACATCTCATCTGGACCTCGGATAGGCGAGCGAGGCATGGGTTGCAGGATCAGCCTTCGGCATGCTATACGTGCCTCCAAGAGGAGGACAATGCGGAACACATCTTGGTCCAGTGCGTGTATGCTACGGAAGTGTGGCATATCATGTTCGACACTTTGGGTCTGCAAGCTACCATCCCAGAAGTGCATGACCACCTCTTGGATTGGTGGTTGACGCAGAGAGAGAGGGAGTGGGGGATCCAAGAGGGGTTTCGACACGGTCGTTATTGCGGTCATCTGGGCACTTTGAAAGCAGCGTAATGCGCATGTCTTCAACGGGACCAACCAGCAGTTGAACGGACCAGATCTGACTAGGGCCATTATTGGGGAGTTGAAGGAGTGGAAGGCGGCAGGACTTGGGGGAGGAGGTTTTGGCGGTTACTGCGAGAGAGTAGGCTTAGGATAGCTAGGGGGTGTGTGGTGTGTTTGCCTGGGATGTATGTTAGCATTCGTCCCTAGGCTTCTATAAAACTAAGGCACGCTCTTGGCGTGCTCTCGAAAAAAAAGGTATGCAGTGATGTCATATCATACCAAAGCGAGATGATCGATCGCTCGATCCAATCACACTCGCCCCATCCGTGGCAGCAATCACCACCTTGTCCCCTCGCCGTTGCCCCGCGCTACGTGCATACAGGCAGGCTCCACCTTAAGCACAAAGAATGGTCACATTTTTTGACAGCGACGCTTGCCACCCCATTTCTGTGCGAAAAGCGAGCAAGCACGCACGCCGCCTCTGCCTAACCGATCCAGGACGACGGTTTCTTTATTCCCAAAACCTAAAAAGTGCGCGTTTATTAGTAGATGGCAGTTTAGGCCGATCTTGGCTCGAAGCATCACGCACCACACAGTCTTGGGAAAGGAATCGGGGAACTCCCCGGACGATCCTGGCCGCACGCGTGCAATCCACCGGCCAAAGATGGACACCTGCTGGGTGCCGGCACTGCCAGCATTGGCAAAATTGACAAATTTGACCTGTGAACCAAATCAAATCACAGAATGAACTGTCCGTGAAACTATTTCACGCGGCTGACTTTTTGTGTGACGTCCGACACGAAGGCGCCACACTACATTGTGCAACGCCTCACAGATAGGCGCTACATGCCTGGCCAGCGTCGCACCCGTGTGATCCGAAAATTACTAAGTTAGTGTGCAGCGCCTGAGAGCTAGGCGCCACATTATACAGTGCAGCGCCTAGCTTCTAGGCGTTGCACTAGTGGTTGCTTCATTTTGTAGTGCAACCACTAGTGCAGCGCCTGAGAGCTAGGCGCCACACTATAGTGCAGCGCCTGAGAGCTAGGCGCCACACTATAGTGCAGCGTCTAGCTCTTAGGCTCTGCACAATGACTTAGCAATTTTTAGGCAGTCTGGGGTGCAACGCTGGCCAGGTGTGTAGCGCCTATTTGTGAGGCGTTGCACAATGTAGTGTGGCGCCGGGCGTCACACAAAAAGGTCAGCCGCGTGAAATAGTTTCACGGACAGTTCATTCTGTGATTTGATTTCGTCCCCGGTCAAATTTGTCAAATTTGACGCCAAGTACACTCCGTAGATCGCAGCTGGCCGGCGTCATGGCCCCGACAAGCCAGCCATTCTTCAATTATTCCGATCAAGTGGCGCCATCGAAATTGGCCGAGCTCGTGCATTACTGCCGTGTCAGCTCTTGCGGGGAAGACGAGACGAGACGCGCCGGGGTGACGTCGTACGGCTTTCCGCTCCTCTCTCGGTTTCCCGACGCCTCTCTTGGCTCGCCTCGCCCGCCGCCGCTTCCTCCGCGCGCCGCGTATCCCCCTTCCCTTCCTTCGCTCTCCGACGCCGGGCGCCGCCGCGCCGGCCGTCCGGCCCCGGCGGATCGAGCGGGCGGGCGGTTGGTTAGTTGCGCATCGCTGTTGCTTGCTTCTTCTACCGTTTGGCGCAGGGAGGAGGAGCGTGGGGATAACATCGCTGTCCCACTCCCAGTCCCACCCGGGTGCTGCCCCCTCCTGTTCCCTTCTCACTCACTGCGTGTGCTTATCCGCGCCGGGCGAATCCAATCCCCCACTCTCCCCCGTCCTTCTCCAGAAAAGTCACGGCTTTCCCCCGCCCCTGCCCCCGCCCCGCTCTCATGATTCCCGCCGATTCCTCCTCCGCCCATTTGCCCCTCCGCGTCGCAGAATCCCCCGCGCCACCGCTGCTGCTGCCGCTCACCGTCGTGCGGTAGGGGGAGGGGCAGGAGCGAGGAGCCTAGCTCGGGGGCGGTGGTGACCGGCGGCGAGATGTCGTCGTCGCGGTCCAACAACCGGCCGGCGTGCTCGCGGGGGAGCTCGGCGCGCTCCAAGCACAGCGAGCGGGTGGTGGCGCAGACGCCCGTGGACGCGCGCCTGCACGCCGAGTTCGAGGGCTCGCACCGCCACTTCGACTACTCCTCCTCGGTCAGCGCGCTCAACCGCTCCGGGGCCAGCACCAGCTCCGCCGTCTCCGCCTACCTCCAGAACATGCAGCGGGGCCGCTACATCCAGCCCTTCGGCTGCCTGCTCGCCATCCACCCGGAGTCCTTCGCGCTGCTCGCCTACAGCGAGAACGCCGCCGAGATGCTCGACCTCACGCCGCACGCCGTGCCCACCATCGACCAGCGCGACGCGCTCGCCGTCGGCGCCGACGTGCGCACGCTCTTCCGCTCCCAGAGCGCCGTCGCCCTGCACAAGGCCGCCGTCTTCGGGGAGGTCAACCTGCTCAACCCAATCCTCGTCCACGCCAGGACCTCCGGCAAGCCCTTCTACGCCATCTTGCACCGCATCGACGTCGGCCTCGTCATCGACCTCGAGCCGGTCAACCCCGCCGACGTGCCCGTCACCGCCGCAGGCGCGCTCAAGTCGTACAAGCTCGCCGCCAAGGCCATCTCCAGGCTGCAGTCCCTGCCCGGTGGCAACCTCTCCCTGCTCTGCGATGTGCTGGTCCGGGAGGTAAGCGAGCTCACTGGCTATGACAGGGTGATGGCATACAAGTTCCATGAGGATGAGCATGGTGAGGTCATTGCTGAGTGCAGGAGGTCGGATTTGGAGCCGTATCTTGGTCTGCACTACCCGGCAACTGACATCCCACAAGCATCCAGGTTTCTGTTTATGAAGAACAAAGTGCGGATGATATGTGATTGTGCTGCCTCTCCTGTGAAGCTCATTCAGGATGACAACCTGTCACAGCCTATCAGCCTCTGTGGCTCGACCATGAGGGCACCCCATGGTTGCCATGCCCAGTACATGGCCAACATGGGCTCCATCGCGTCGCTGGTGATGTCGATCACTATAAACGAGGATGAGGATGAGGATGGAGACACTGGGAGTGACCAGCAGCCAAAAGGCAGGAAGCTGTGGGGGCTGGTGGTTTGCCATCACACGAGCCCGAGGTTCGTCCCCTTCCCGCTCAGGTATGCTTGCGAATTCCTCTTGCAAGTGTTCGGCATACAGCTCAACAAGGAGGTGGAACTTGCTTCTCAGGCAAAGGAGAGGCACATCCTCCGCACGCAGACCCTTCTCTGTGATATGCTCCTCCGGGATGCTCCTGTTGGGATATTTACCCAGTCTCCCAATGTAATGGATCTGGTGAAGTGCGATGGTGCAGCATTGTGTTACCAAAACCAGATTATGGTGCTGGGATCAACACCCTCTGAAGGAGAGATAAAGAAGATTGTCGCATGGCTGCTGGAGTGCCATGATGGCTCTACTGGACTAAGTACAGACAGCTTATTGGAAGCAGGATATCCTGGTGCGTCTGCACTCGGTGAGGTTGTCTGTGGCATGGCAGCTATAAAGATCTCTTCCAAAGGTTTTATCTTCTGGTTCCGGTCGCACACGGCAAAGGAGATCAAGTGGGGTGGAGCTAAGCATGAACCAGGTGATGCAGATGACAATGGCAGGAGGATGCATCCACGTTCTTCGTTCAGGGCCTTCTTGGAGGTAGTTAAATGGAGGAGTGTTCCTTGGGAGGATGTTGAAATGGACGCAATCCATTCTCTCCAGCTAATATTGCGTGGCTCCCTGCAAGATGAAGATGCTAACGACAACACTGCAAGGTCAATTGTTGAAGCTCCATCTGATGACATCAAGAAGATACAGGGGCTACTTGAATTGAAAATTGTGACAAATGAGATGGTGCGCCTAATTGAGACAGCAACTGCTCCTATATTGGCTGTCGACATCGTTGGTAACATAAACGGATGGAATAATAAAGTTGCAGAAATTACTGGATTACCCACCACGGAAGCCATAGGGATGCTTCTGGTAGATCTCGTGGAGGGTGATTCTGTTGAAGTGGTTAAGCAAATGTTGAACTCAGCTCTGCAAGGTTGTCACCATGTCTTGAATCTGGTCCTTTTATGCTTTCCAGCTTAGTTATAACATGTACATCATTTTTTGGTGACACATCTGTGTTTCATTTCTCCTTTTATATTTCAGGAACCGAAGAGCAGAATTTGGAAATCAAGCTTAAAACATTCCATCAACAGGAAAGTAAGGGCCCTGTAGTCTTGATGGTTAACGCGTGTTGTAGTCGTGACCTTTCAGACAAAGTTGTTGGGGTTTGTTTCGTAGCACAAGATTTGACAGGGCACAAGATGGTTATGGATAAGTATACCCGGATACAGGGCGACTATGTTGCAATAGTAAAGAACCCTAATGAGCTCATACCCCCTATATTTATGATCAATGATCTTGGTTCTTGCTTAGAATGGAATGAAGCTATGCAAAAGATTACTGGTATAAAGAGGGAAGATGCAATAGATAAGTTGCTGATCGGGGAGGTTTTCACTCTTCATGATTATGGGTGCAGGGTAAAAGATCAAGTTACTCTAACCAAACTTAGCATACTGATGAACACGGTGATCTCTGGTCAAGAACCCGAGAAGCTTGCTTTTGGTTTCTTCAACACAAATGGCAAGTACATGGAATCACTGCTGACAGCAAACAAGAGAACAGATGCTGAGGGTAAGATCACCGGCGCTCTTTGCTTTTTGCATGTGGCCAGCCCCGAGCTTCAGCATGCTCTTCAGGTGCAGAAAATGTCTGAACAAGCTGCTACACACAGCTTTAAGGAATTGACATATATTCGTCAAGAATTAAAGAACCCACTAAATGGCATGCAATTTACCCGTAAGTTGTTGGAACCGTCTGACTTGACAGAGGAGCAGAGGCAACTTTTTGCATCAAATGTTCTCTGTCAAGAACAGTTGAAAAAGATTTTACATGACAATGATCTAGAAGGCATTGAACAGTGGTAAGTGCTATTTTTTCAGCATCGTCTAAAAGCTCATAAGCTATTTTTTTCATTAACCCCAGTAAATTGTGTCTGTGGTGATGCAGAACTGAAACTACTAATATCTCTTATCAATTGCATTTAATCTATGGAGTACACATGATATGCACTACTGGTTGCAAATTCTTAGACATGAAAACTTCTATCATTAACAAAATGCTTATAGTGCTAGAAAATCAATTCACACAACAGTTTAGCATACCTTTTTCCATTTACTTCTACGTATGATAGAAATATGAATAGATTAAATATTACTTAATATTTATTTATTTTTACAGCTACATGGAGATGAACACGGTGGAATTCAACCTTGAAGAAGCTCTGAATACGGTCCTAATGCAAGGCATGTCTCTGAGCAAGGAAAAACAAATTTCTCTTGATCGTGATTGGCCTGTAGAAGTATCATCAATGTACTTATATGGGGATAACTTAAGGCTTCAGCAAGTCCTAGCAGACTACTTGGCATGCACACTTCAATTTACTCGGCCAGCTGAAGGGCCTATTGTACTCCAGGTCATTCCCAAGAAGGAACACATTGGTTCTGGCATGCAGATTGCTCATCTAGAATTCAGGTTAGCCCCTCCCACTTCTGTCCCTCCGCGCATGCCATAAATTGAACTAACTATATATCAGAAGAACACATAGGGAACACGAGACACTTATTTTACGTGTACAGCATAAATATTTTTGGGATGGCGACTGCAAGACCGGTACCATCCCGGCCACTCAGATAAAAATTATAGTGGTCAGCTTGTAAGTGACAGTAGCGACAGGAGGTTGCCCTTGCTCTTCTTTGATAGTGTTTAGATTGCCTGATGAGTTTTCTGTGATGCAATGTCACTTAACTGAAAGCAATCTGAAAGCGGTTTGCTGGATAGGCCGAATCTCCTTGAAAATAACAGCTGTTTAACCCATGAATCCATGCAGACTTGTCCACCCAGCACCAGGCGTCCCGGAGGCACTGATACAGGAGATGTTCCGGCACGGCCCAGGGGTATCCCGAGAAGGCCTCGGCCTGCACATAAGCCAGAAGCTGGTGAAGACGATGAGCGGCACGGTGCAGTACCTCCGAGAAGCGGAGAGCTCGTCGTTCATCGTTCTGGTAGAGTTCCCGGTGGCGCAGCTCAATAGCAAGAGGTCCAGGCCTTCGACGAGCAAGAGTAACTTCTGAATCCCGACAACGGTGTCCTCGAGATGTGAACCAGGGCCATTGATTGGGCTGCGAAAAGAGCAAGCCCTTTGGGAGAGCTTAGCTGATGTATCATATGTGTAGCTGGGAACATGGGTTGTTCCCACCTTGATGGTTGAGGAGGAGCTTTTAGCTAGCTTAGCTGTTGTTAGGTTTTTAGTGTAATTTTAACACGGCAACTCTACGAGTGAGCGATGAATAAAACTAAAAATATGTGCTTGTGTTTTTCGATCGATTCTCAGGTGGTTGAGAATTCAGACCTTCAGTCTGATTTGAGATTCTTGCTCTTCTGTTTTGAGGAAATTCTGTTTTTTCAGATATATATACTACACTTTTTTTAATTTTTTTGTGAGGGGTTACTACACTTATATATGAAGAAAAGAAAATAAACCATGCGTTTTAAACAGGCCTTGTAGCAGAGGAGGCTTTCACAAAGCCCATTAGACACTAGCCGTTACTGGACCAGTTGTGGCTTGTGACGGCGCTCTCCTGCTCTCCGAGCGACCGGTCATGGCGGGGAGTGGGAAGCGGAGGCGCGCGACGGTGCTCGACGACGACGAGCGGCGGGGCCGGCGGAGGCTGGAGGAGGCGGCCCTGCTCCTCCACAAGATCAAAGGTGCAGATCCCCCTTCCCTCTCCTCGATCGACTGTAAACCCTCGTAATCCCCTTCGAATTGGGGTTGCAATCGGAGTTAACGCGGTTTGCGCCGCCGCGCGCGTGGGCTGTCGGAGCAGGGCTGGTGGGCTGGGTGGTCGCGGAGATCAGCGCCGGCCGATCCCCTTCCCTGGCGCTCCACCGCTACCAGAACTACTGCGCCTCCGCCGACGCCGCCGCCGCCGCCGCGTCCCCGTCCACATGGTTTGGCTCCCTCCCTCCCTCTCTCGCCTTCAAATCTCTGCCGACCAAGCCTGTCAGATCCTCACCGGTGTGTGCGCGTTCGCGGGGTGCGGGCGCGCGTGCAGCGCCTGCAGCTACGACGCCCCCGTCGGCACGGACGTCCTCTCCCTCCTCCGCAAGGAATTCCACGCTTCCCGCCTCAGTACGGATTCGCGTACCCCAAACTGGCTCGATTCTCATCAATCTCTCGTTGTTTCTGATCATGCTAATCAGTTCGAGATGCGTCGTTGATGTGCAGATGTGCTTCTCAGGGTCCTGCTCGTGGTGCAGCAACTCCTGCAGGAGAACAAGCACTGCTCCAAGAGGGACATCTATTACATGTACCCCTCCATGTTCGTAGGTCGGTGCTGGTCTGCGGTTGCCATGTCTGATCCATCTATGCGTAGTGTGAGTTTCAGGTGTTCTGTTTCTTTGCTCTGTGTGTGACAATTACAAGTCTCACTGCAGAACAAGCGATTGTTGATCGTGCCATCAACGATATCTGCATACTCTTCAAGTGCAGCCGGCATAATCTCAACGTGGTATGTGCTACCGCTTGTCTGCCATCTTTGCAGAAGCTTTAGTTATGTGTTTAGAAGTCATTTGTGCATTGGAGAATAAGCCTCTGGCTGTTATTTGATTATATGGTGTACAATGTGCCACACTGCGACTTGCTACTCCCTGGTTGTTCGTCCGTTATGGTGTACCACTGTCCTATCTGATGTAGGATTATTTTCTTAATCTGTCTTTTGTGATGATTCCTTGAGGTCTTCATTTTTTCATGAATCGCTGGGAGCTGTTTCTGTTAGTTCTCTATAAGTGATTTCTACTGTATTTATTTCACCACCTCTTCACTTCTCTTTTAATAACCACCTACAATTTCTGCTCATTTGGCTGTTTGCAGGTTCCTGTGGCAAAAGGGTATGGATTCTTATTGAGTTGTGAGTGTTTGATTTTGATAACATGTTTAATCCTTCCATCTTGTCCCATGCCGTTACTTAACTAATCACATTTTTGTTCCTTCATCCTCCCTACCACTTGTCCTGCTTTACTTAAAACATGAGCTGGCTAAACAGTGGGATGCTGCACTTTTAGCAGACATTTAGAGCATCATAATCTCCTGTGTCCATACAATGGTCTTAGTTATTTCTGAACATTTTCCCGCTATGTACTCTTCAATGTCTTTATTGTTCCAGTTTGGTGATGGGCTGGATAAGATTTGTGGAGGGTGAAAAGAAAGTGTATTGTATAACAAACGTCAATGCTGTAAGCTTCTATGATTCTATCTATCTAATTACTCAATATGATCTGTTTGTACTATGCATTAATTTGGCTAGCTTTTTTCCTTCTTCAAATGCAGGCTTTCCCCATTCCAGTTAGCATTGAGGCAATCAAAGGTTGTTTAACAATTTGAAAACTTATAATAATCTTTGCCATTTATAGATTTTTATTATTTCAAATCTGTTTCTTTAGGAAAATCAGTTTTAAAAATCGTGATGTGCACAATTAGCTTATATCTCTTAGCAAGTCAATGTTCATTTTAAATTTTAATAGATAGTGATTGATGTATTAGGAAGTGGGATTTCGACAGACCACTAAATTTTGGACAGCATGTGAAAGCGTAATGATAATTTATCTTTATTTTTTGTCTCAAACAAATATGGAGAGGAGTATCCTTGTTATTCCACAAACTATATGGCATAGGTTTGCTATCTTGTTATATGTACACTATAATTCTTTCATATAATATTCTCAATTGCTATGCAGTAAACTTAAGCTGTCTAAGTTTTTTCTTGCAGATGTTGTTAGTGTTGCTCACTACATCCTTGTTGTTGAGAAGGAGGCAGGTGTGAGGATTAAAGGCCCCCTATCTGCATATGATTTTTCTATTCTTTGCAGTCTTCCTACAGTTTGCTTCTGTATGCCATTTGCAGTGTTCCAGCGTTTGGCCAATGACAAGTTCTGCGAAAAGAATCGCTGCATTGTTATTACAGTAACTGCTAACGCTGCATCTAGTGTTATACTGCCATTATTTTTCACATAGCATGTTTGATGGTTTTCTTCTGTTTACTCAGGGAAGAGGCTACCCAGATATTCCAACAAGAAGGCATGTGCTCTTTCGTATATTTGTTTCTCTTGTATATTAGAACTGAATTGCCATGTGAAACGTACATGCCTTGTAATGTTGCAGATTCTTGCGCTACCTTGTCGAACAGCTGCACTTGCCTGCTTATTGCTTAGTGGATTCAGATCCATATGGTTTTGATATTCTGGCCACCTATAAATTTGGTTCCATGGTAGGGCCAAAAATCTATCTAATATCTAATTATTTATTTGAAGTCCTAATAGCATCAAAGGCAGTGTAAATTTATCAGTGCAATTTCAATTTTTTTTTGTTAAGCCAAGTGAAATGTGATTTTGTACATTTTATTCGAAATTTAGTCCCATTTTGTTGGTATTTTTCTAGTGTTAACTGACCAACTCTTCCTGCTCCCTTGTCCAATTCTCATTCTATTTTAGCAATTGGCATATGATGCAAATGTTCTGCGTGTGCCTGAGATACGATGGCTTGGGGTCTTCACATCTGACTTTGAGGAGTATTGTCTTCCGGACTGCTGTCAATTACAATTGTCATCTGAAGGTCACTAAATTGGAGGGATATAAATTTCATTTCTACTTCTTATCTCAGAAATTGATTTGTTGTTAAATGTCAAATGCCATGTATCCTGCTTCAGATAGGAGGAAGCTTGAAGGAATTCTCACCAGATGTTACTTGCACAAGGAAGCCCCAGAATGGAGGTAAAGGAACAGGAAGTTGTATTTCCTATTACGCGCATCCCAATAACTTTATGGCTATGATGTGGGTTGCAAGAATACTTCAAGTGCATCTAGAATTAAATAGAAGTTTTCACAATATCTTTCTTACAAAATGGCAAATGCAACAGTTAAACTCAGTGATGTAAGTGAAATCTTCTTCCAAGCACAATGATCAATCCTATATTTAGGCCCTGTATTCCAAGCACTTCAGGGATATGATGTGGGTTGCAAATAATAATAGTTCGAGTCCAACTGCTAGAATTTGTTATTTGATTTGTTTGTTCTACTAGTAGTTAAATAGAGCTTTTCATATTTTGTTCTTACAAAATGTCAAATGCAACAACAAAACTCACTGATATGAGTGAAATCTTCTTCCTGTACAATTATCAGTCTTATGATTTTATCCCGTGTAAGTAATCTGTAAGTGCTTTCAGCATCAATTCCTTAGTTTCGAAAACTCCATATCTGCGTCACCTAGTCGACTCTTAACGGCAGTAGGTACTCCATTGTTCCAAAAGGTTTATGGCTGCTTTCACCTGGTCAGTTCTAATGTCAACGGGTTTGTGTTTAAAATTAGAATCATTTGTGTAGTTAATAGCCGGTTCTTTTTCCTGAAGATTTTTCTTCCTGAAATATTCATGACTATATAATCCTTGGCAGGTTGAAGTTGGAAGCCATGCTGGAAATGGGTGTCAAATTTGAGATTGAAGCATTGTCAGCAAGTTCCATTTCGTTTCTGTCGCAAGAGTACATCCCCCAACAGATCAGACTAGGGAGGTACATATAGGATTGCATAGACCTGTATCTATGCAGAATTGTGCTAGGCTAAGAGTCTCCTTTTGTTTTGGTTACACCACTTGTAGTTGCTTGTCTGATCAAACAATCACCTTGGTATTCACAACAAGAGTTTGACTGCAATTGGTGTATACCGTCAGTTACTGCATTGCTACTCATAATGCTTCTTGTTGTGCATAGATTAATTTGGGTTTATTATGTTAATGTGCAAAGGGCAACCTGTTAGAAGTGAATGCCTGAATAGGGAACTCTGGATGTCCTCTTAGTTCTACCAGGTCACCATCTCATGGAAGCAAATTCCTATTTACCTGAGATCTCAGCCTCCACTTGCCGAGCATCATTAGATATATTGTTGCTTGCCTTGCAATTCTGGAGCCAGAAGCACAAATCCAAGAAAAAAATACATCTATACAGGCTACCATATTGGAAGCTGGAAATATTTCATGACTGGAAAATGGCTTAACAAACTTCATGTACACAGGCACATAAGCTTAGCGAAGCATCACCAAATACTTCTTTCTTACACGTGTCCAGGTGCATATGAGCAGATCCATTGTGTTAACTCAACAAGGTCGTATCTTTTGACACTTTTACTAGATTACAGAATTAATTAACAGCATTAACTGACCATTCAACCATTTAAGCTGTAACATTAAGTACAAGCCCATATGTTCGTCACTGACCGGATTGTGCCTGAGTAAGGTCATATGTGGAGAGCGTGCCGGACTGGTCAATGTCGAGTTTGTCAAACTCCTCTAGAAAAGAAGATATGTCCTCTTGGCTGATCTTCCCCAGTTCTTTGAGCTTGTACACGACAAATTCAGCAGCACTGCACTTATCAAAGTTCACAAATCAACACTCATTACCTACAAAATCTTAGGATATGATGGAGGGAAGAATACTGAAAACGCATTATGTGCTTACCCCACTTTCCGATCACTATCCAGATCAGCTGCTTCAAGATCCATGGTTGTTACTCTCCGTGTGAGAACCCATTTGGCCAGCATCTTCTGCCGTCGCTCGGTGTAGATCTCAGCGAGGTACATGAAGAACAGCGCCAGAATTATGGTGCTTGTAATTATCCAAAACACCGCGAAAGTGCGCCCCAATTGGGACGAGAAGCTTTTATCCCCATAACCCAGGGTAGTGATTGTGGCACAGACACAATAAAAGGAGTCAACAAGGCTCAGCTTCTCAACCTTCCAGAGAAAAACAGTCCCCACAACAATGGCCGTCACAAGAAGCAGAGCGGCCGTGTAGAATTTGTACTTTGTCTTGTTTGTCTCAATTTGTCTGAGCATTTTGGCCTCGCCACACTTCATGTTCATGTGCAGTGCCTTGAAGAACAACACCTCCTGCTTCTCGACGAGATAGTCTGCTGACTTGCTCACGAAGAGAGCAATGATCGCCATGCCCGTGAAGACGAAAACACAGGCGAGCAGCTTCGTCGTGTCTGTGTTAGGGACAAGGTCTCCATAGCCAACCGATGTCATCGTGACAATGCAGAAGTACAGTGCGTCAAGCACTCTGTTGGTTCTCTTGCCAGATAACTGATCCATGACAAGGTAAAAGACGATGACGCCTGCTAGTAGGTAGAGAAATAGGAGGAACCCTACTAGTCTGAAGCTCGGCCGCACCACGCTGAACAACTCCTTGGCTGGAAGCGACGAGCCATTTTCTTGTGGTTTTTCATCGGTCTCTGATCTGGGAGCCGACCTGCATCTCCGGAACCGCTTGGCTCCCTGCGAAGGCTTTGTTTGGAGCACATTGGCATCAGGGTTATCAGGTAGCAATGCTCGTTGAATACTGTTATCAGACATTGGCTTATGCTGGATTTGTTGTGAATTGCCGTCGCAATTGAAACCCTATGATTCAGAGAATGGCACACGTTACAGTATGGTTTTACAGATATGCGAGGAAGAAGTTTAGAAGCTCACTAAATATCAGGTAAAAAATAAGGCAAGATGGTGGATATGCACTGAATTGCATGAACCACCGAGAAACTCTATTCCTCCCAGCTTGTGTGAATTATACGTGTCCTAGCTGACACAAGAATTTCCTATCACCATCAGTTTAAGCATTAAATTATTGGACTGCAGGTCAAAGAGAGGCAGGCAAAATAAATTTGGTCAAAAATAAGGGCCAGTTCCTTGGCTGTTATCTTGAATTCCTGATCTTTTTGACTTTCTAGGCATTTAGGCACAGAATTCTTCTCTTATCTAGGAGTACAGTATAGAAAATAAGTTACCTATTCTGTCGCTTTCTTTCTGGACAAAGTCGCACTGCTACTGGTTCAGATCGGATCTCTACTGCTAGCTTAATCTGCAACCCAAGGGATGAAACTGAGAGCCAGATGCTGGAAACCAACCTTGAGTTGAGATGGATTGTAAAAGAGGAAAGTAAGACGAGCAGGGGAAGCATTCCACTCTGCTACTAGCATACAGCAGGGGCATCTACTTCTACTTGTGATGCAGCTACAGAATTCGAAAGGCAATTCTGGCAGCTCCGGCCATTCGCAGGAAGCAAGCAGAGAACAGAGCACGGTTGAGAAGACACAGAGATAATCATCCCTTACCTCCCTCCGGCTCCGGCCGACGGAAGCTGGGCGAAGCTTTTTTGGGTTTGAGGGCGCCTTCTTCCTTTTCTCCTTCCCTCGAGCTCTCCTGCTCTGCTCAGTTGATCTCCTCCCTCTCCGCGTTGCCTCCCTTTTTGTCGGCCCGAGCCGAGGGGCGGAGATGGAGAGACGCACGCACGCCCCACGCCGGCCGCGCCGGATCTCTACGTGTTGGCGCCGCGTGGGGTTGAGCCGTGGAGGTCGCACTGTTTCGACGTGGCCGGCCCCACCGTGCCGGCGCAAGTTGGAACCCTTCGCCGCTTTTTGACCTTCCGGCTCCGGAGGGGGCGCGAACTAGAGAATCGGGATAAGATAGGGCCCACATGTCACTCTCTCCTCGTGCCCTCCCTGAAAGCTCCAACCTCCGCCTCCATCGCTCTCGTGTCGTTGCGCCATCAAGAACGATGTCCCTTGCTTGCTTTTGCGATGTGGTGTGGGGGAGCATTTAAAGATGCCGATGGGTTGGGTTTTGCTTATGGGCTGTGGTCTTCGCTGCATGTGTTGTTGCCCTTTGGCAAGGCAAGCTCGGAATGACAGGATCTTCAACACCGTATCTATGGACAACAAGAGCACTTCGCGACCATACGGCACAATTTCTGCTGCTATGGAGCAACCGTGCAAGACGCCATCAAGATAGAATATCGCTGAAAGTGTGGGCGCGAAGTTTTTTTTTTTTTGAGGAAAAGCAATGAGCGTTGCATTTCATTGCATTCATATGAAGGAGTTACAAAGCTCAAGATGAGCACACAACCGGTTCCACTTCACCGAGAAAATGAAAGACAACAATAACAGCAAAAGCAGCAGCAACAACAACTCGGCTTCATGTTGGTTCAAGCAACCGGAGTAGGTCTTCGACATCCATCGCCATCTAACCAAGTAAGGCGACGCCTTTAGCATTGGCGTCTGGTTGCCACCCGACAACACCCCTCAAAAAGAGAGATGGTTGTCGCATGGGAATGAAGCGATCTGAGGAGGATCGGACTCGCTAACCCCGCTTCAGATGAACACCTCAACCAAACCTCCACTTCATCGAGACCAAACCAAATCTCGTCGACCAAGCAGCACCATGACCAGCTCCACCTATCATTGGTTCCTCCGGCCGGTAAGAAGCTCCTGAAACGATGCCACAAGAGGTGCAATGCATGCCGCCATCATTGTTTGATCCCAAGAGAATCTAGGGTTTTCCCAGGAACTTTCTCGTTCAATGGAGCGAGCAGAACACCTCAACAATGCCTTCCATAAGGATGCAGAGCCCACACGTGCTACCTTCGCCAGCCCTGGCCCATGACGGGAAGTGATACGTCTCCAACGTATCTATAATTTTTGATTGTTTCATGCTATTAAAGTATCAATCTTGGATGTTTTATATACATTTACAAGCAACTTTATATCATTTTTTGGGACTAATCTATTAACCTAGTGCACAGTGCTAGTTGCTATTTTTTTGCTTGTTTTGGTTTCGCATAATATCAGTACCAAACGAAGTCCAAATGCCATGAAACTTTTTGGAGATTATTTTCTGGACATAAGGAACACTAGAAGCTTCGGGAGAGGACCTGACGTGGGAGCATGGGGCGCGCCCAGGGGGTAGGCGCGCCCTGATGGTGGTGGGGGCCCTGAGGCTCCGTTTGACCTAATTCTGCCTATATAAATACCCATAATTCAGAAAACCCTCGGGGGAGTCCACGAAATACTTTTTCCGCCGCCGCAAGTTCCAGAACCACGAGATCCAATCTAGAGGCCTTTTCCGGCACTCTGCCGGAGGGGGAATCGATCAAGGAGGGGTTCTTCATCAACCTTGTTGCCCCTCCGATGATGCGTGAGTAGTTTACCAAAGACCTACGGGTTCTAGCTAGATGCCTGTTGGGGATCGTTGCAGAATTTTAAAATTTTCTACGCATCACCAAGATCCATCTATGGAGTTTACTAGCAACGAGAGGGAAGGAGTGCATCTACATACCCTTGTAGATCGCGAGCGGAAGCGTTCAAGTGAACGGGGTTGATGGAGTCGTACTCGTCGTGATCCAAATCATCGATGACCGAGCGCCGAACGGACGGCACCTCCGCGTTCAACACACGTACGGAGCAGCGACGTCTCCTCCTTCTTGATCCAGCAAGGGGGAAGGAGAGGTTGATGGAGATCCAGCAGCACGACGGCGTGGTGGTGGAAGTAGCGGGGATCCCGGCAGGGCTTCGCCAAGCGCAAGCGGGAGGGAGAGGTGTCACGGGAGGGAGAGGGAGGCGCCAGGGGCTAGGGTGCTGCTGCCCTCCCTCCCCCCACTATATATAGGGGTCCTAGGAGGGGCGCCGGCCCCCTGGAGATCCCATCTGAGGGGGGGGGGGCGGCCAAGGGGTGGCTTCCCCCCCAAGCCAAGTGGGGGGCGCCCCCACCCCTAGGGTTTCCAACCCTAGGCGCAGGGGGGGCCCAAGGGGGGGCGCACCAGCCCACCTGGGGCTGTTTCCCCTCCCACTTCAGACCATGGGGCCCTCCGGGATAGGTGGCCCCACCCGGTGGACCCCCGGGACCCTTTCGGTGGTCCCGGTACAATACCGATAACCCCCGAAACTTTCCCGGTGGCCGAAACTGGACTTCCTATATATAATTCTTCACCTCCGGACCATTCCGGAACTCCTCGTGACGTCCGGGATCTCATCCGGGACTCCGAACAACTTTCGGGTTTCCGCATACTAATATCTCTACAACCCTAGCGTCACCGAACCTTAAGTGTGTAGACCCTACGGGTTCGGGAGACATGCAGAGATGACCGAGACGCCTCTCCGGTCAATAACCAACAGCGGGATCTGGATACCCATGTTAGCTCCCACATGTTCCACGATGATCTCATCGGATGAACCACGATGTCGAGGATTTAATCAATCCCGTATACAATTCCCTTTGTCAATCGGTATGTTACTTGCCCGAGATTCGATCGTCGGTATCCCAATACCTTGTTCAATCTCGTTACCGGCAAGTCTCTTTACTCATACCGTAATGCATGATCCCGTGGCTAACTCCTTAGTCACATTGAGCTCATTATGATGATGCATTACCGAGTGGGCCCAGAGATACCTCTCCGTCATACGGAGTGACAAATCCCAGTCTCGATCCGTGTCAACCCAACAGACACTTTCAGAGATACCTGCAGTGTACCTTTATAGTCACCCAGTTACGTTGTGACGTTTGGTACACCCAAAGCACTCCTACGGCATCCGGGAGTTACACGATCTCATGGTCTAAGGAAAAGATACTTGACATTGGAAAAGCTCTAGCAAACGAACTACACGATCTTTGCGCTATGCTTAGGATTGGGTCTTGTCCATCACATCATTCTCCTAATGATGTGATCCCGTTATCAATGACATCCAATGTCCATAGTCAGGAAACCATGACTATCAGTTGATCAGCGAGCTAGTCAACTAGAGGCTCACTAGGGACATGTTGTGGTCTATGTATTCACACATGTATTACGATTTCCGGATAACACAATTATAGCATGAACAATAGACAATTATCATGAACAAGGAAATATAATAATAACCATTTTATTATTGCCTCTAGGGCATATTTCCAACAGTCTCCCACTTGCACTAGAGTCAATAATCTAGTTACATTGTGATGAATCGAACACCCATAGAGTTCTGGTGTTGATCATGTTTTGCTCTAGGGAGAGGTTTAGTCAACGGATCTGCTACATTCAGGTCCGTATGTACTTTACAAATATCTATGTCTCCATTTTGAACACTTTCACGAATGGAGTTGAAGCGACGCTTGATATGCCTGGTCTTCCTGTGAAACCTGGGCTCCTTGGCAAGGGCAATAGCTCCAGTGTTGTCACAGAAGAGAGTCATCGGGCCCGACGCATTGGGAATCACCCCTAGGTCAGTAATGAACTCCTTCATCCAGATTGCTTCTTGCGCTGCCTCTGAGGCCGCCATGTACTCCGCTTCACATGTAGATCCCGCCACGACGCTTTGCTTGCAACTGCACCAGCTTACTGCCCCTCCATTCAAAATATACACGTATCCGGTTTGTGACTTAGAGTCATCCAGATCTGTGTCGAAGCTAGCGTCGACGTAACCCTTTACGACGAGCTCTTCGTCACCTCCATATACGAGAAACATATCCTTAGTCCTTTTCAGGTACTTCAGGATATTCTTGACCGCTGTCCAGTGTTCCATGCCGGGATTACTTTGGTACCTTCCTACCAAACTTACGGCAAGGTTTACATCAGGTCTGGTACACAGCATGGCATACATAATAGACCCTATGGCCGAGGCATAGGGGATGACACTCATCTTTTCTCTATCTTCTGCCGTGGTCGGGCATTGAGCCGTGCTCAATTGCACACCTTGCAATACAGGCAAGAACCCCTTCTTGGACTGATCCATATTGAACTTCTTCAATATCTTGTCAAGGTACGTACTCTGTGAAAGACCAATGAGGCGTCTTGATCTATCTCTATAGATCTTGATGCCTAATATATAAGCAGCTTCTCCAAGGTCCTTCATTGAAAAACACTTATTCAAATAGGCCTTTATACTTTCCAAGAATTCTATATCATTTCCCATCAATAGTATGTCATCCACATATAATATGAGAAATGCTACAGAGCTCCCACTCACTTTCTTGTAAACACAGGCTTCTCCATAAGTCTGTGTAAACCCAAACGCTTTGATCATCTCATCAAAGCGAATGTTCCAACTCCGAGATGCTTGCACCAGCCCATAGATTGAGCGCTGGAGCTTGCATACTTTGTCAGCATTCTTAGGATCGACAAAACCTTCCGGCTGCATCATATACAATTCTTCCTTAAGGAAGCCGTTAAGGAATGCCGTTTTGACGTCCATTTGCCATATCTCATAATCATAGAATGCGGCAATTGCTAACATGATTCGGACGGACTTCAGCTTCGCTACGGGTGAGAAAGTCTCATCGTAGTCAACCCCTTGAACTTGTCGATAACCCTTAGCGACAAGTCGAGCCTTATAGATGGTCACATTACCATCCGCGTCTGTCTTCTTCTTAAAGATCCATTTATTTTCTATGGCTCGCCGATCATCGGGCAAGTCAGTCAAAGTCCATACTTCGTTTTCATACATGGATCCTATCTCGGATTTCATGGCTTCTAGCCATTTGTCGGAATCCGGGCCCGCCATCGCTTCTTCATAGTTCGAAGGTTCACCGTTGTCTAACAACATGATTTCCAGGACAGGGTTGCCGTACCACTCTGGTGCGGAACGTGTCCTTGTGGACCTACGAAGTTCAGCAGTAACTTGATCCGAAGCTTCATGATCATCATCATTAACTTCCTCCCCAGTCGGTGTAGGCACCACAGGAACATCTTCCCGCGCTGCGCTACTTTCCGGTTCGGAAGGGGTGACTATCACCTCATCAAGTTCCACTTTCCTCCCACTTATTTCTTTCGAGAGAAACTCTTTCTCCAGAAAGGACCCGTTCTTGGCAACGAAGATCTTGCCTTCGGATCTGAGGTAGAAGGTATACCCAATAGTTTCCTTAGGGTATCCTATGAAGACGCATTTTTCCGATTTGGGTTCGAGCTTTTCAGGTTGAAGTTTCTTGACATAAGCATCGCATCCCCAAACTTTTAGAAACGACAGCTTAGGTTTCTTCCCAAACCATAATTCATACGGTGTCGTCTCAACGGATTTCGACGGAGCCCTATTTAAAGTGAATGCGGCAGTCTCTAAAGCATAGCCCCAAAATGAGAGCGGTAGATCGGTAAGAGACATCATAGATCGCACCATATCCAATAGAGTGCGATTACGACGTTCGGACACACCATTTCGCTGAGGTGTTCCAGGCGGCGTGAGTTGTGAAACTATTCCACATTTCCTTAAGTGTGTGCCAAATTCGTGACTTAAATATTCCCCTCCACGATCTGATCGTAAGAACTTTATTTTCCTGTCACGTTGATTCTCAACCTCACTCTGAAATTCCTTGAACTTTTCAAAGGTCTCAGACTTGTGTTTCATTAGGTAGACATACCCATATCTACTCAAGTCATCAGTGAGAGTGAGAACATAACGATAGCCACCGCGAGCCTCAACACTCATTGGACCGCACACATCGGTATGTATGATTTCCAATAAGTTGGTTGCTCGCTCCATTGTTCCGGAGAACGGAGTCTTGGTCATCTTACCCATGAGGCATGGTTCGCATGTGTCAAATGATTCGTAATCAAGAGACTCCAAAAGTCCATCTGCATGGAGCTTCTTCATGCGCTTGACACCAATGTGACCAAGGCGGCAGTGCCACAAGTATGTGGGACTATCGTTATCAACTTTACATCTTTTGGTATTCACACTATGAATATGTGTAACATCACGTTCGAGATTCATTAAGAATAAACCATTGACCAGCGGGGCATGACCATAAAACATATCTCTCATATAAATAGAACAACCATTATTCTCGGATTTAAATGAGTAGCCATCTCGCATTAAACGAGATCCTGATACAATGTTCATGCTCAAAGCTGGCACTAAATAACAATTATTGAGGTTTAAAACTAATCCCGTAGGTAAATGTAGAGGTAGCGTGCCGACGGCGATCACATCGACCTTGGAACCATTCCCGACGCGCATCGTCACCTCGTCCTTCGCCAGTCTCCGCTTATTCCGCAGCTCCTGTTTTGAGTTACAAATATGAGCAACCGCACCGGTATCAAATACCCAGGAGCTACTACGAGTACTGGTAAGGTACACATCAATTACATGTATATCACATATACCTTTGGTGTTGCCGGCCTTCTTGTCCGCTAAGTATTTGGGGCAGTTCCGCTTCCAGTGACCACTTCCCTTGCAATAAAAGCACTCAGTCTCAGGCTTGGGTCCATTCTTTGGCTTCTTCCCGGCAACTGGCTTACCGGGCGCGGCAACTCCCTTGCCGTCCTTCTTGAAGTTCTTCTTACCCTTGCCTTTCTTGAACTTAGTGGTTTTATTCACCATCAACACTTGATGTTCCTTTTTGATCTCCACCTCCGCTGATTTCAGCATTGAATATACCTCAGGAATGGTCTTTTCCATCCCCTGCATATTGAAGTTCATCACAAAGCTCTTGTAGCTCGGTGGAAGCGACTGAAGGATTCTGTCAATGACCGCGTCATCCGGGAGATTAACTCCCAGCTGAGACAAGCGGTTGTGTAACCCAGACATTTTGAGTATGTGCTCACTGACAGAACTATTTTCCTCCATTTTACAACTGAAGAACTTGTCGGAGACTTCATATCTCTCGACCCGGGCATGAGCTTGGAAAACCATTTTCAGCTCTTCGAACATCTCATATGCTCCGTGTTTCTCAAAACGCTTTTGGAGCCCCGGTTCTAAGCTGTAAAGCATGCCGCACTGAACGAGGGAGTAATCATCAGCACGTGATTGCCAAGCGTTCATAACGTCTTGGTTCTCTGGGATGGGTGCTTCACCTAGCGGTGCTTCTAGGACATAATCTTTCTTGGCAGCTATGAGGATGATCCTCAGGTTCCGGACCCAGTCCGTATAGTTGCTGCCATCATCTTTCAGCTTGGTTTTCTCTAGGAACGCGTTGAAGTTGAGGGCAACGTGGGCCATTTGATCTACAAGACATATTGTAAAGATTTTAGACTAAGTTCATGATAATTAAGTTCATCTAATCAAATTATTCAATGAACTCCCACTCAGATAGACATCCCTCTAGTCATCTAAGTGAAACATGATCCGAGTCAACTAGGCCGTGTCCGATCATCACGTGAGACGGACTAGTCAAACATCGGTGAACATCTTCATGTTGATCGTATCTTCTATACGACTCATGCTCGACCTTTCGGTCTTCCGTGTTCCGAGGCCATGTCTGTACATGCTAGGCTCGTCAAGTCAACCTAAGTGTATTGCGTGTGTTCCGAGGCCATGTCTGTACATGCTAGGCTCGTCAACACCCGTTGTATGCGAACGTTAGAATCTATCACACCCGATCATCACGTGGTGCTTCGAAACAACGAACCTTCGCAACGGTGCACAGTTAGGGGAACACTTTCTTGAAATTATTATAAGGGATCATCTTACTTACTACCGTCGTTCTAAGCAAATAAGATGTAAAACATGATAAACATCACATGCAATCAAATAGTGACATGATATGGCCAATATCATTTTGCTCCTTTTGATCTCCATCTTCGGGGCGCCATGATCATCTTCGTCACCGGCATGACACCATGATCTCCATCATCGTGTCTCCATGAAGTTGTCACGCCAACGATTACTTCTACTTCTATGGCTAACGCGTTTAGCAATAAAGTAAAGTAATTTACATGGCGTTATTCAATGACACGCAGGTCATACAAAAAATAAAGACAACTCCTATGGCTCCTGCCGGTTGTCATACTCATCGACATGCAAGTCGTGATTCCTATTACAAGAACATGATCAATCTCATACATCACATATATTTCATTCATCACATCCTTTTTGGCCATATCACATCACAAGGCATATGCTGCAAAAACAAGTTAGACGTCCTCTAATTGTTGTTGCATGTTTTTACGTGGCTTCTATAGGTTTCTAGCAAGAACGTTTCTTACCTACGTAAAACCACAACGTGATATGCCAATTTCTATTTACCCTTCATAAGGACCCTTTTCATCGAATCCGTTCCAACTAAAGTGGGAGAGACAGACAACCGCTAGCCACCTTATGCAACTAGCGCATGTCAGTCGGTGGAACCTGTCTCACGTAAGCGTACGTGTAAGGTCGGTCCGGGCCGCTTCATCCCACGATGCCGCCGAAACAAGATAAGACTAGTAGTGGCAAGAAAAATTGACAACATCTACGCCCACAACAATCTTGTGTTCTACTCGTGCATAGTAACTACGCATAGGCCTGGCTCATGATGCCACTGTTGGGGATCGTTGCAGAATTTTAAAATTTTCTACGCATCACCAAGATCCATCTATGGAGTTTACTAGCAACGAGAGGGAAGGAGTGCATCTACATACCCTTGTAGATCGCGAGCGGAAGCGTTCAAGTGAACGGGGTTGATGGAGTCGTACTCGTCGTGATCCAAATCACCGATGACCGAGCGCCGAACGGACGGCACCTCCGCGTTCAACACACGTACGGAGCAGCGATGTCTCCTCCTTCTTGATCCAGCAAGGGAGAAGGAGAGGTTGATGGAGATCCAGCAGCACGACGGCGTGGTGGTGGAAGTAGCGGGGATCCCGGCAGGGCTTCGCCAAGCGCAAGCGGGAGAGAGGTGTCACGGGAGGGAGAGGGAGGCGCCAGGGGCTAGGGTGCTGCTGCCCTCCCTCCCCCCACTATATATAGGGGTCCTGGGGGGGCGCCGGCCCCCTGGAGATCCCATCTGAGGGGGGGGGGGCGGCGGCCATGGGGTGGCTTCCCCACCAAGCCAAGTGGGGGGGCGCCCCCACCCCTAGGGTTTCCAACCCTAGGCGCAGGGGGAGGCCCAAGGGGGGCGCACCAGCCCACCAGGGGCTGGTTTCCCTCCCACTTCAGCCCATGGGGCCCTCCGGGATAGGTGGCCCCACCCGGTGGACCCCCGGGACCCTTCCGGTGGTCCCGGTACAATACCGATAACCCCCGAAACTTTCCCGGTGGCCGAAACTGGACTTCCTATATATAATTCTTCACCTCCGGACCATTTCGGAACTCCTCGTGACGTCCGGGATCTCATCCGGGAATCCGAACAACTTTCGGGTTTCCGCATACTAATACCTCTACAACCCTAGCGTCACCGAACCTTAAGTGTGTAGACCCTACGGGTTCGGGAGACATGCAGAGATGACCGAGACGCCTCTCCGGTCAATAACCAACAGCGGGATCTGGATACCCATGTTGGCTCCCACATGTTCCACGATGATCTCATCGGATGAACCACGATGTCGAGGATTCAATCAACCCCGTATACAATTCCCTTTGTCAATCAGTATGTTACTTGCCCGAGATTTGATCGTCGGTATCCCAATACCTTGTTCAATCTCGTTACCGGCAAGTCTCTTTACTCGTACCATAATGCATGATCCCGTGGCTAACTCCTTAGTCACATTGAGCTCATTATGATGATGCATTACCGAGTGGGCCCAGAGATACCTCCCCGTCATACGGAGTGACAAATCCCAGTCTCGATCCGTGTCAACCCAACAGACACTTTCAGAGATACCTGTAGTGTACCTTTATAGTCACCCAGTTACGTTGTGACGTTTGGTACACCCAAAGCACTCCTACGGCATCCGGGAGTTACACGATCTCATGGTCTAAGGAAAAGATACTTGACATTGGAAAAGCTCTAGCAAACGAACTACACGATCTTTGCGCTATGCTTAGGATTGGGTCTTGTCCATCACATCATTCTCCTAATGATGTGATCCCGTTATCAATGACATCCAATGTCCATAGTCAGGAAACCATGACTATCAGTTGATCAACGAGCTAGTCAACTAGAGGCTCACTAGGGACATGTTGTGGTCTATGTATTCACACATGTATTACGGTTTCCGGATAACACAATTATAGCATGCACAATAGACAATTATCATGAACAAGGAAATATAATAATAACCATTTTATTATTGCCTCTAGGGCATATTTCCAACAATGCCTTCTTCTCTCCCGATGTTCTTCAATACAATGTTCTCCTTGATGTTCTTCGAGTTCTATCTGATGTAATTCTTTTTTTGCTGTGTGTTTGTTGAGATCCGATGAATTGTGAGTTTATGATCAGACCTATCCATGAATATTATTTGAGTTTTCTCTGAACTGTTTTATGCATGATTAATATAGCCTCATATTTCTTCTCTGATTTATTGGTTTGGTTTGGCCAACTAGATTGATTTATCTTGCTATGGGAAGAGGTGATTTGTGATTGGTTCAATCTTGCGGTGCTCAATCCCAGTGATAGAAAGAGACATGACACGTATGTATCGTTGCCATTAAGGGTAAAAAGATGGGGTTTATTCATATGTGAGTTTATCTTGTCTACATGATGTCATCTTGCCTAATGCATTACTTCGTTTTTCCATGAACTTAATACACTAGATGCATGCTGGATAGCGGTCGATGTGTGGAGTAATAGTAGTAGATGCAGAATTGTTTCGGTCTACTAATCTTGGACGTGATGCCTATGTATGATCATTGCCTTGGATATCGTCATAATTATTTGTTTTTCTATCAATTGATCAACAATAATTTGTTTACCCATCGTATGCTATTTTCTCGAGAGAAGCCTCTAGTGAAAACTATGGCCCCCGGGTCTACCTTTTATCATATAAAAATCCTAAAAATACCTTGTTGCAATTTTCTTTTGTTTATTTTATTTTGTAGTTAGTTAGATCTATTTATCAAATTCCATACAATTAATCTTGCTCGAAACCGTTGAGGAATTGACAATCCCTTTACGTGTTGGACTGTAAGTATTTGTTGTTTGTGTGTAGGTGTTGTTTACATAGTGTTGCTTGGTTCTCCTACTGGATTGATAACCTTGGTTTCATAACTGAGGGAAATACTTACCTCTGTTGTACTGCACCATCCTCTCCTCCTCGAGAAAATCCCAACGCAGCTCACAAGTAGCAGGCAGCAGGCCTTCACCCGGCGCTGCACCGCCCACCCACTTGCCCAAGCCAGACCACCACCGCAACCACATGCATGACAGCTTTCGTCCCCACGCGCCAACTTGGCCGCAGCCACCTTCCGATCTGGGCGCCAGAACCCAGATCTCCATAGTCACCACCAGCGATCTCCATATTCACCACCAGCCCCGCCCTGGGTAACCGCTGGCCCCATGCGCCCGACGGTCGTCACAGCCACCAACAGATCTGGACGTCGAGGCCCCGATCTGTCACACGCCGGCCCCTGGAGCCCTTCAGGCTCACGGCCTCCGGCACACACATCCGCCAACAGCACCACCCCGCACGCGGCCGCTCGACAAAGCCCCGTGATACGTCGGATTGTTTATGCTACATTTATACTATAATTTATACATGCTTTTGACACCAATATATAACACTTTTATTTGGACTAACCTATTAATTCAGTGTCAAATGCCAGCTTCTATTTTCTAGTGTTTTTTAGATTTTAGGAATTTTTCAGGACAGAAAGTATGAAATGTTTAACCGACCTTGCGGGTGTGGTAAAATCACGATTTTATTCAGGTGGCTTGGAAGAGAAGTTTGCGTGTCGACCCAATTTTGCGGAATTTTCTGATACAAGAACTATATAAGTAAATTGCCATCGCGACAGGACTCGGAATTCCAACGTCCAGAAAGCTTCTCCACCAAAACCAAGATCCAATATGAGGATCTCTCGCCACCCGGAGTCCATGAACACCAAGGATTAGAGGAGGAAACCTTTGACACACAGCTCGACTGACCCAGCTGCATGTCCATCCTTGACATGCTACTCACCCGACCTAGTCGTCTGTCCACCCTCGACACACAACTCGCCCAACCCAGCTGCATGTTCACCATTGACACACAACTTTTCCTACCCCAACCAGTTGCATGTCCACCCTTGACAAACAACTTGCCCGAACCCGACCCAGCTCCATGTCGACCCTCAACTTGCAAATCGCCAGACCCAGTTGTCTGCTCGCCCTCGACATGCAGCTCACCCGACCCAGATGCTTGTCCACCCTTGACACGCAACTTGCCTGACCTAGACACAGTTGCATGTCCATTATTGACACGCAACTTGCCCGACCCCGACCCAGTTGCCTGTCAACTCCCGACTTGCAACTCGCCCGAGCCAGTTGTCTGCCTGTACTCGTCATGCAACTTGTTGACCTAGTTGCATGTCCAATCTTGACACACAACTCGCCCAACTAGTTGCATGTCCAATATCGACATGCAACTCACATGCGACCTGACCCATTTGCTTGTCCACCATCGAAATGGAACTTGCGTCGACCCAGTTGCATGTCCACCCAAGGCACACAATTCGGCCTGACTTGTGATGCGAACGTCGACAGAAAATCGATGGCGCGAATAAATTTTCCAATCTTTCACAGTACAAACTCAGCAACTCCCAGTCCAATATCCAGTCGACACCAAATAACAGACGAAAGAAACACAGGCTTACGATCAGGTAGATGCAAACCGGCGAGAACTACACGTACGTCTTCAAGTAGAAGAAGCACATGGGCGATTCTACTAGAATCGGCAGTAAATTAGAGGGCGCGCCGTCTAATCTCCTTGCCAAGAAACACAAGCCCTAGATGGGATTCTTGATTGAAGCGTGCCGCCGGAACCTGACGGATTATCCTCTGTTTGTAATTAACATTAAAAAAACTAACCTCCCCCGATACACGGCCGGTTGGGCCTATCAATAGTGCACGCAGGCACTAGGTACAAACGACCTGGACTCCTTCCGAATACTAGTTGGACTCGACCTGACCACAACCACGTACTACTACTGATCCAACCCTCTCTCTCCTATCTTATTTCATCACTAATTAACTAATTTTAAAATAAGGCACACTGATCACAAAAGACAAAACAAACTAGTACTACTCCTTTGTGTCCTCACGTAGATGATTTTGCATGCATGGCGTTCTGAATCGTGGCTCCACGTCGTCTGGTGCAACAAGCTGAACAGGAACATGTCCAATGAAAATATGTGCTGTTGTCTTCCCGCAGTGTAGAAAGTTGTCTCTCAGTTCAACTCCTTGATTGCTGCAATGTACAACAGTAGCTTGTTTCTTTTTCCCATTGCGTCTGGCAGGAACTATATACTTCCCAGTATTTCTCTGGTTCACCTTACTAACAATACTTTTAGCGACGGCATTTGGGGTCACATCAACTTGACCGAGTTGCATGTCCATCCTCGACACGCAACTCATCCGTCTCACTTGCATGTCTACCCAAGACACGCAACTCGCCCCAACCCAGTTGCATGTTTACCTCGACATGCAACTCGTCTTGACCCAATTACATTTCCATCGCCGATATGAAAATTTATATTTTATTTGGGGTAGCCTTTTCTCATGCAAAATAACAGTTTTGAACGATAACATCAATTGTTATGTATTGGAGAGCAACTATCTAACGGGTACCGCTTTGGGGGTTCCCGTGGAGGTCACCTTTCGGCCCTGGGAGCACGTCAAGTGGTGCGTCCAGCCGCCACCATATGTCCCGCGCTAGGTGCACCCTCAAGATTCTTTTTTTCTTATTTTGCACGCGTTTTCGAATTTTCTTGCTTTTTTTTTCTATTCAGGTTTTTCTAGGTTTTGACGGGATTTTTTTTCTGTTTTCTTTTCTAGGAAGCCGTGCTTGATAGGGAAAGTGCTTTTCAAGGAAGCCGTGCTTTTCTGTGAGAAGACATGTGCTTCTGCGAGAAACATAACTATGCTTCCAGAAAAGAAAACACAGTTGTGCTTCCTCAAAAAAAAAAAAAAGCACAGCTTGTGTTAAAGCACAGTTGTGCTTCCAAAAAAATAGTATTTGTTTCCATGAGAACTGTGCTTCTCGAAAAGTGAAAAGCATAGTTGTGCTTCCCCGAAAAATGAGAAGCAGAACTTGTGCTTTCTCGAGAAGCACAATATGCTTCTTGAAAAGGAAAAGCCGAGAAAAGCGGAAAAATCACAACCGTGCTTCTTATTTTTGTTTCGATTCTGACTTGTTTCCCGTTTTCGGGTTTTAGTTTTTATTTTTAGTTTTCTCTTGGTTTTTTCGTGAAAACAAAAATTTCATCGCAACCTATTAACATTGAGAAATCCAATGGTGAAAACAGTTTATGATTTAGACGCATTGTTCAAGAGATAAAACAATTTGAAAAAACAAACTACGAATAAAAAAAACTTCGAAGTTGCTCAAGTGACGCACATGTAGAGAAGGTGGGAGTGACCTTTGCAAGCCCTTAATTAGTGATTTCACATGTATTGCCGTACAAGCATTCTAAATATACTAAACCTGACCAGGTTTCTTTTACCAGGTTTTTTTTTTTACTTTTTCTAATCAGTAAAACTCGGGCCAATCGAAGACACGTCAATTAGTGGGGGACGTGGACAGGTACGCCTTGGGGTGAGTCTAGCAATTTTCCTGCGATTTGTTTCTGGTCAAACTTTTCGGTTTGTCGGCCTGCAGGTTGTTTCTATTGCGCTGCATGCATGCTATACCGTGGGATGCTTTTGACAAGGCCACGTGCATGTGCTTGCTGTTTCTGGTAATCTTTGGATGCATGGCCGCTTATTCTCTTGCTCTCTCGAGAAGGATCCTGTCAATTCAGTTCCACCGCTTCACCGCCGTAGGTGACTATAAAAGGTTCTCCAGCACCGGCGGTCTTGCCTCACCTCCTCCCTGCCCTTTCCGCCTGACCGCCGAGCTCCGGTTCGCCTCCTAGCGCCGTCCTCATGCAGCCATCTGTTAGCCAAGCTTTGCGAGGTACGTGATCTGATACATGGTGCTCAGCTTGAACACATCAGACTGGAGCGTCTCATCTGGTGGATCCCATGCAGATGCATCGAGAGATGGACCTCGAGCTGCACGCGATGGCGCCGGGCTAGCACAAGGCAGAGCACCTGGCCGTGGCCGGCGAGGAGGCGCGCAAGGTCGGCGCGTCGGTGCCCACTGGTTGCCATCCCCATCTCCCCTTCCTAGGTGCTCCCCTCCGCGTCTTAACTCTTACCCCGAGGTGCTACAGAAGAGACGCCCTACGGGGAGCTAACGTGGAGGAGCGGGCGGCCGCTCGAGGCACAACATCCTGTTGCAGGCGAGGTGAGTCTCAATGCTGATGTTGGTCACCAACGAGGTCTTCGATCGGAGCGGAAGTCCAGGCGAGGTGGATTTCGCCGGCGAGGCCCTCTCCGTTCTTCCTCTTGTGTGCGTCTTGGGCAGGAGGCAGGAGGGCCAGCAGGGCCTGAAGTGCCTAGCCCTCCGGGCCACTGAGGCGAGGTGCCGAGGGCGCGCGGTGTTGGCGCATAAGCCATGTCCCCGCCGAGGTGACCGGTGTCGGGCGTGCCTGTCCGGTCCGTGGCCGCGTCGAGCCCATGTTTAGGCATAGTCTGACCTTGGTCTGGCCATGGTCCGACTAGTGTATGGCTTGTGTGCGTGCGTGTGTGGCGCGGGGTGTGTGTCTGTGTGCGCACCTGTTGCGTGGGTAGTTGGCGATAGTGGCGGGGGTGACCGCGGCGTTCTGTTGGAGCCCGGCCGCGTTGATCGCGTTGGTGCGCGACGGGTGCGTGAGCTAGGGCGTGCGGAGCGTGCGGGCGTGGAGGAGTGGGGAGCGCGGCGTCGTGTGGGCGCGCCCGTGTATAAAGCTCCACCCCGCGTACTGTTGTTTGTGTGGGGCTCGAGTTCGTGCTCGAGGAAGACGCCGTTCGTGCGGCAGGCGTTCGTACGCCGGAACCACCGTGTCTTGTGTCTCCCTCCTTTCTTCTTCCTCTAATCGTTCTAGCGAGAGTACAAAGAGAGAGAGAGAGTTCCGGTGAGAGGGAGGGCTAGGGCTAGACACCCAACACTTGGCATCAGGCCTACAGGTTTGCGGCCGTGGCGCGCGGTGGCGTCCGCGGCGCGCGCGGCGAGCACGTCGGACATGGAGGCTGTAGCGCGCGGCGAGCGCATGGCGAGCGCGACGCGCGGCGACTCCACGGTGGTGCGGACTGATGTCGTGCACGCGAAGAGCACGGCAGTCGTGGAGACGAGGAGGTCGCGGAGGAGCTGTGTGGTAGCGCAGAAGTCGCGGCGGCTCGGCGCGACAACCGTGGGGGCACGGAAACGTGGCGCGAGACGGCGCATGGGACTGCGGGCTGCTTCAGCGGCAGTGGGCGTCGGCTCATGCTGGAGGCGAAGAGGAGACGACGATGACGACGAGTGAGGCGATGTCATGGCTTAGGGGGTGATTGTTGGCGCATAAGCCATGTCCCCGCCGAGGTGACCGGTGTCGGGCGTGCCTGTCCGGTCCGTGGCCGCGTCCGCGTCGAGCCCATGTTTAGGCATAGTCTGACCTTGGTCTGGCCATGGTCCGACTAGTGTATGGCTTGTGTGCGTGCGTGTGTGTGGGGCGCGGGGTGTGTGTCTGTGTGCGCACCTGTTGCGTGGGTAGTTGGCGATAGTGGCGGGGTGACCGCGGCGTTCTGCCGGCCGCGTTGATCGCGTTGGTGCGCGTCGGGTGCGTGAGCTAGGGCGTGCGGAGCGTGCGGGCGTGGAGGAGTGGGGAGCGCGACGTCGTGTGGGCGCGCCCGTGTATAAAGCTCCACCCCGCGTACTGTTGTTTGTGTGGGGCTCGAGTTCGTGCTCGAGGAAGACGCCGTTCGTGTGGCAGGCGTTCGTGCGCCGGAACCACCGTGTCTTGTGTCTCCCTCCTTTCTTCTTCCTCTGATCGTTCTAGCGAGAGTACAGAGAGAGAGAGAGAGAGTTCCGGTGAGAGGGAGGGCTAGGGGTACCGTGGCGCGCGGTGGCGTCCGCGGCACGCGCGGCGAGCACGTCGGATATGGAGGCTGCAGCGCGCGGCGAGCGCGTGGCGAGCGCTACGCGCGGCGACTCCACGGTGGTGCGGACTGATGTCGTGCACGCGAAGAGCACAGCAGTCGCGGAGACGAGGAGGTCGCGGAGGAGCTGTGTGGTGGCGCAGAAGTCGCGGCGGCTGGGCGCGACAACTGTGGGGGCACGGAAACATGGCGCGACGGCGCACGGGACTGCGGGCTGCTGCAGCGGCAGTGGGCGTCGGCTCGTGCTGGAGGCGCAGAGGAGACGACGACGACGAGTCAGGTGATGTCATGGCTTAGGGGGTGATTCTTGGCGCTTAAGCCATGTCCCTGCCGAGGTGACCGGTGTCGGGCGTGCCAGTCCGGTCCGTGGCCGCGTCGAGCCAATGTTTAGGCATAGTCTGACCTTGGTCTGGCCATGGTCCGACTAGTGTATGGCTTGTGTGCGTGCGTGTGTGTGTGGCGCGGGGTGTGCGTCTGTGTGCGCACCTGTTGCGTGGGTAATTGGCGATAGTGGCGGGGGTGACCGCGGCGTTCTATTGGAGCCCGGCCGCGTTGATCGCGTTGGTGCGCGACGGGTGCGTGAGCTAGGGCGTGCGGAGCGTGCGGGCGTGGAGGAGTGGGGAGCGCGGCGTCGTGTGGGCGCGCCCGTGTATAAAGCTCCACCCCGCGTACTGTTGTTTGTGTGGGGCTCGAGTTCGTGCTCGAGGAAGACGCCGTTCGTGCGGCAGGCGTTCGTGCGCCGGAACCACCGTGTCTTGTGTCTCCCTCCTTTCTTCTTCCTCTGATCGTTCTAGCGAGAGTACAGAGAGAGAGAGAGAGAGTTCCGGTGAGAGAGAGGGCTAGGGCTACCGTGGCGTGCGGCGGCGTCCGCGGCACGCGCGGCGAGCACGTCGGACATGGAGGCTGCAGCGCGTGGCGACCGCGACGCGCAGCGACTCCACGGTGGTGGGGACTGATGTCGTGCACGCGAAGAGCACGGCAGTCGCGGAGACGAGGAGGTCGCGGAGGAGCTGTGTGGTGGCGCAGAAGTCGCGGCGGCTCGGCGCGACAACCGTGGGGGCACGGAAACATGGCGCGACGGCGCACGGGACTGCGGGCTGCTGCAGCGGCAGTGGGCGTCGGCTCATGCTGGAGGCGTAGAGGAGACGACGACAACGAGTCAGGCGATGTCATGGCTTAGGGGGTGATTGTTGGCGCATAAGCCATGTCCCCGCCGAGGTGACCGGTGTCGGGCGTGCCAGTCAGGTCCGTGGCCGCGTCGAGCCCATGTTTAGGCATAGTCTGACCTTGGTCTGGCCATGGTCTGACTAGTGTATGGCTTGTGTGCGTGCGTGTGTGGCGCGGGGTGTGTGTCTGTGTGCGCACCTGTTGCGTGGGTAGTTGGCGATAGTGGCGGGGGCAACCGCGGCGTTTTGTTGGAGCCCGGCCGCGTTGATCGCGTTGGTGCGCGACGGGTGCGTGAGCTAGGGTGTGCGGAGCGTGCGGGCGTGGAGGAGTGGGGAGCGCGGCGTCGTGTGGGCGCGCCCGTGTATAAAGCTCCACCCCGCGTACTGTTGTTTGTGTGGGGCTCGAGTTCGTGCTCGAGGAAGACGCCGTTCGTGCGGCAGGCGTTCGTGCGCCGGAACCACCGTGTCTTGTGTCTCCCTCCTTTCTTCTTCCTCTGATCGTCCTAGCGAGAGTAGAGAGAGAGAGAGTTCCGGTGAGAGGGAGGGCTAGGGGTACCGTGGCGCGCGGTGGCATCCGCGGCACGCGCGGCGAGCACGTCGGATATGGAGGCTGCAGCGCGCGGCGAGCGCGTGGCGACTCCACGGTGGTGCGGACTGATGTCGTGCACGCGAAGAGCACGGCAGTCGCGGAGGAGTTGTGTGGTGGCGCAGAAGTCGCGGCGGCTCGGTGCGACAACCGTGGGGGCACGGAAACATGGCGCGACGGCGCACGGGACTGCGGGCTGCTGCAGCGGCAGTGGGCGTCGGCTCGTGCTGGAGGCGCAGAGGAGACGAGGACGACGAGTCAGGTGATGTCATGGCTTAGGGGGTGATTCTTGGCGCTTAAGCCATGTCCCCGCCGAGGTGACCGGTGTCGGGCGTGCCAGTCCGGTCCGTGGCCGCGTCGAGCCCATGTTTAGGCATAGTCTGACCTTGGTCTGGCCATGGTCCGACTAGTGTATGGCTTGTGTGCGTGCGTGTGTGTGGCGCGGGGTGTGCGTCTGTGTGCGCACCTGTTGCGTGGGTAGTTGGCGATAGTGGCGGGGGTGACCGCGGCGTTCTGTTGGAGCCCGGCCGCGTTGATCGCGTTGGTGCGTGACGGGTGCGTGAGCTAGGGCGTGCGGAGCGTGCGGGCGTGCAGGAGTGGGGAGCGCGGCGTCGTGTGGGCGCGCCCGTGTATAAAGCTCCACCCCACGTACTGTTGTTTGTGTGGGGCTCGAGTTCGTACTCGAGGAAGACGCCGTTCGTGCGGCAGGCGTTCATGCGCCGGAACCATCGTGTCTTGTGTCTCCCTCCTTTCTTCTTCCTCTGATCGTTCTAGCGAGAGTATAGAGAGAGAGGGGTTCCGGTGAGAGGGAGGGCCAGGGCTAGACACCCAACACGCGGTGCGGCTCGCACTGGGACTCGTGCTCCGCCGCCATGGCGACGGCCAGCGCAGGACATGCGCGACACTGGGAGGGGAGCCAAGTATGAGGCTCTGGAGTGGCTCATGCAGCGCGTCGCGCGCGGCGGTGCTGGTGGCTTGCAATTGCAGGTTGACCATGGGCGGTGGACCTCGGGCAGAGCTCACATGTGGTTGCGGCGGTGCGCGGACAAGTGAAGCTCGCGGCGTGATGGCGGCGCGTCGTGTGTGTGTGCGCGCGCTGTTTGCGCCCACTGTGCGTGTGTGGGACGGTCTGATGACGCGACGAACGATGTCGAGGCAGCAGGCCACTGGCGCTCGGTATCGACGTAACGGAGCTCCTTTCCCTTACAGATGCGGGCGCCGTCTCCTCTCATGTCCCCTTCCCTCCTCTCTCTCGCCGCCGCCTGCGTGCGTGCACGTACAGCTTGCTCGCCGATAGAGGGTGCGCCGCTGCTCTCCTTCTCTCTCCTTCTCTCTCTCTCTCTCTCTCTCTCTCTCCAAGGCGACCGTGTTCCCGAGCCGCCGCCCCCTACCCAAGCTCCCGCAGCGCTACATGTTGCCGCACGCCGTATCTCTTTCGCGGTTTGGCCTCGCTCTTGGCACCGCGCCGGTCTACGATGGCCACCATCTGCCGGACAGTAAGACCCGATATGGTGGTCGCCTCGACGACCGGTGGGCGCAAGCCAGCTGCGGCCCTTCGCCATCCCCGAGCCAGCCGCGGCCCTTCGCCTACGGCATGCTCGGCGCGCATCTCCCGACCGGCGTGCGCACATAGCCTCATCTGCTAGGGATATGCGTCACCAGCTCACTCTATCTGTTACACCGATGCCACTCCCGATGCGGACTGCGGTTGTGCTTCTTTTCGTTGTTAAATATAATCTTGATGTCTTGTGTGTCTGCATGTTTACTTTCGTATTTGCATGTAGTAGTGTGTCTGTGCAGAGGTACGTGAGGCGTACAACTGATGGGTTCAGTTTGAAGAGCATGCATGGTGAGACTCCAACGTGCAGTGAGAAGCTGCTGCATGCAAAGATCTGAAACTAACGAGCTGTACAAATTATCTAGGAAGTTGTTATGCATGCGTGTGTTAGTGGCATAAGAATAGGTGATGGATTAGTTGGTTAGTGGAGCAGGTCGTGTGCACAAAGAGCCGGGCACGTTGTGGCCTGGCAGCGTGTGCGAGCTAGCTACTTAAAGCGTTGTAATTAAGTTCGTCTGGTTAAGAAATACAGAGAGAAAAAGCCGTGAGCTGTGCGAGAGCACGGCATCAAATATCCTGTGTTCTTGTGTGTGTTGTGTGAAACAACCAAGAGAGAAGAGGTGAGCTCAGAGAGTCGGCTCCAACATTCGTGTCTGTGAATCCGTGATGCCGTAGCCAGCATCTCTCTACATCTGGATGTAGCGGAGCACAGCGAGCACCGGAGCGGCCACTCGATTGACGGGGCCACCTCCCAAGGCTCCTCGGCCATCACCTTCCCCATGGCCGCCCTCGCGCGACTCCATGCCGGCCGTTCAGCTCAGCAGTCCTCTCGAGGAGAGTACACTATCGACAATGGTAGCATGCTTATGCCACGAAGGGACGCCATAGTCATGCACAGAGTGGTCGGCGTGTTTCTGTGGATACAACGGTTACGAATCTGCAGGCTGGCGCCCACAAAGCCTGGCTGCTATTTATGACTGTCGGTGTAGCCTTCGAATTTCACAGCAAGGTCGTATGTGATTATTAATACTGTAGCAGACCGTACATGTACACTCTCATATAAATGGACCGTGGAATTGGATTATGGTTGTTGGCATTACTTCAACTATTTTATGCAGTCCTTCATTGATTCTAGGAACTGAATAACATTTTTGTGAGGAATCGATGAATAGCAATTTGATAAGTATTGTGAGTGTGTAAGCAACGCATTCACAACTCCAAAGCAGCTGAGCCGCAGCTCACAAACTCTTGTTTCATAAAAGATTAGAGTGAAAGACTTTGGCGAATGATTATTTCAGCAAAACCTGATTAACTGACTAACTTAAGAGTATTTTAAAAGTATTTTGGATAAGCATTCTGGTTTGCACTCTGCAATTCAAAGATGAGCACCACTGAATTTCAAGAAAGATATGATAAAGGGTCTGACTAACACTTATTTAGATGAGAATAAAATCTGCATGATTAAACTTTCTGAGTTATTTTGTGATCTTTTATCTGCCTAGCTAATATGTTACTTTCAAGTAGAAAGCAAAAATGATGGCGAGTCTTTTTTTTTTTTTCTGTTTAGTACTACAGTTAGCTTAGTTTTCTATTTGGTGCAGCTTGGTGAATTTTCAGCTGAGCTACCATCACATGGTAAATTTTGTTTTCTATAGTATTGATGTGGCAATTTTGTGAGTGCAGTCTTACCTTTGACATACTGTATGTTGCATAATCAAAGTATCCTTTTTCTCAATATAGCCCAACCATGGCAAACTGCAGGTGATTACTTACTTTCATCGATATTGGCTCATGTATACAGAGCAGTGCATGGAACTGCCTATTTGAAGGGAATATATTTGGTTTTTCATTTTGGCAAAATATTGGGTGAAATACTAAGCGACTATACGAAGTTTATGTATGTCTACTTTCGCATTGGGTTTTCATTTTGACAAAATATTAACTGAAATACTTAGCGACTACATATACTTGGATTGTACATTAATTGGGTGCTTAAACAAAAAATGGTACTTCATTCATTATTTTACTATTCTCATTTCTAATAATTTTTATACAAAGCTTGCCTTTTATGTTACCTTGGTACCAAATAGCTGAGCTTGCTCCTTGCTCGCATATTAGGGTAACTTGATCCATGCAGGAATTATGGGATTGAGACACACAATGAAGCAAGGAATGATTTATACTATTTTTTGCCAATTTGCTTTTGCTTTGTTATGATGCTTAGTTCACATTTGGGTTTCTATTTTAGAAAATCATTAGCAAGAATAATTAGTTGCTATACTTATATTATATATGAGGCAAGGTAGTTCTTACATTGCTTTAATTACTCTACCCTTATTATACGCAGTGTTAGTAAAGTAGACTTTGAAGTATCGAATTACTATGCTTCGTCTTGTTCAATTGAGGGCGACTGGTCATTTTCTTCTCATGTCTACATAACACTATATTGTTTACATCAAAGTGCAACCACAATCAAATCGTAAGTGTTTGTCCCTTTATACTAAATGTCTTTTGTCATAACATTAATTTGGCTAATTTACTTCACATATGGAGCCTACCTTATTTAATTGTCCACCGATCTGTTTGTTCTATCCTCATTTTCACAAACAATGGATAGTATTTGTCCTTTTCCACTGGTTATCTTTTGTCATAACATTGATTTTGCAAATTTACTTCACATATGGAGCTTGCCTTATTTAATTGTGTACTGATCTATTTGTTCTATCCTCAATTTTTCAAGGTCACCAATCTTTGCATGTAGAAACAATGGGAAAGCCTCAAGACTCCATAGTCAGAGAAGGGGAAGTATCCTTTGCAGCTGCATTAAAAAAAGGGGAATGAGGTGATTTGTTATCTATAACTCACGGTATCGATTATCGAGCGTTCAATCAGGGTCAACGATGGGATAATAGAATTCACAAATCCTGGTTTTCATGGCAACATCTACATAATACTAAAAAAATATTAGGCTAATAAGATAAATCCACAGAAAAGTGATATTATCTAAAATGTTGTTGATGGTGGTATATTCTATTTGATCTTAGTATCACATTTTTGTTTGGTTATGTATGTGGAGTGATAGTATATCATAATATGACACCCTTTCCCTCCTTTTACTTTTCCTAATATACCGAATTATTGTTTTTCCGCATAAGCATATATTTACAACACCTATGGGGTTATTTATTTTCATGTCATTTGCAATCATTTCGTCCCTCCATGTAGAAGCATGTACCTGCCTCTACATTGGCTCTTCCTGGGATAAACTTGGACTGAGATGCCCAGGTAGTTTATGTTATGCACCCTTCCGAGTGAAAAGGTCAGGAAGTGCTGCTCTGCTTTTAACATAGTCGAAAAATTAACTCACGTGTCTTCATTTTACCATGTATGTAATTTCAACATAAAGTATCGATGGAGCTCTACATCATTTCATTATTGGCACAAATCTAGTGGGCAGTCGAACAAGGACGCTATGAAGTACCAAAGAATAAAAAAATCATCATGCTATATCAATATGTATTCTCTTTTCATTAAATAAAGCTACTTTGTACGAAAGATTTCATCATTCATACCAGTATATTTTTTACATACACCATAATATAAAAATAACATAAAAAATAAAGTGAGTGGTAAAAATTGAATAATTAATAGATAAATTATAGTATCATCGTACACAAAATTTCTCACATAATGTATCAATAGGCGCGGCGTGACACCGCGCGGGCATAGCTAGTGTGCACTAAGCCAACAATAATCCGGTTAAAAATGTTTATTCTTTGTGACAAACTATACCTCGCCTATTGTGAATCAGCAGAAACGCTCGCCTACAATGCTTGCTCATGGCCTGCAGCCCAACCAAGGACTTTCTTTTACGGTTTTCGCTAGAGGAACCGGCTTTTCTGCTGTACGTCTGTACGTAGGATATTTGTGTTAAGAAAGTGCGTGCAAGCTCTTTGTGGTATCTGTTTTAAATTTGTGTTTCTCTTCATTTTATATTTTTCATTTGTATCATTTTCTATTTCATATTTTTACTTTTGTTAGCTTTTTCTTCCGATTCTCAGTTTTTTCGGTCATTGCTTACTTAAAATGTTCATAGTGTATTTAAAAAAAGTTCACCACGTTCCAAAAATGTAAATTCAGTGTTTCAAAAATCTTCACCGCATTTTATAACAATTTTACATTTTATAATATGTTCACCGCGTTATCTGAAATGTTTGTCGCATATTTAAAAAATATATTCATGGTGTTTTAATTTTTTTATCGCGTATTTAAAAATGTTCACTGCATTCACAAATATTTATTTCATATTTATAAGATGTTCGTTTTGTATTTGTAAAATATTCATCATGTTTTTTCAAAAATTATTCACCTTGTTCTAAAAAATATTTGCCATGTATTTTTAAAGCTTTTTATTTTTTCTGTTCTTTTCTCTTTCTTATTTCTAGATTTATATTTTATTTTATTAGTTTTTTTGTTCATTGCTTTACTTGAAAATGCTTATAGTGTATGTTTTCAGTAATATTCACCACGTTTTAGAAGATGTACATCACATATGTTTGAAAATGTTCACCTTGTTTTAAAAGATGTTCACCTTGTTTCAAGAAATGTTCACCGTGTTTTATAAAATGTCCATCGCATATTTTTAAAAATAATCACCATGTTTTAAAAGATGTTCAATACATTAAAAAAATGTTCACAGCATATATTTATAAAATATCCATCATGTATTTAGAAATACGTTCACCTTGTTCTAAAACATGTTCACCGGGAATTTAAATTGGTTTATTGTCTATTTTAAAACCCAAATAATAAGTGCCACACGAGTGACACAGAGCCATCCGGCCCTGACATTTTTTACAACTAAAGTTGTCATTATCATGTCACTAAAGTTGCCATCAAAATCGTTCGGAGTTGCAATATGTTCGTGCCACACATGTTACATTTACCACGATCCTTTTAAAGAAAATTAGTTGCCATTAGGGCGACGAGAGGTGGACGGATGAATAGAAACCGATTTCAATACTAAACCAGCGTGTCGTATTGTATGGTTAAACTTGAATTTTCACAAAAAATAAAATTATTCAAAAAGATGGCGGTGTAGCCAGGCTGCTTACACACGCGGACACCTTCTCAGTGAGCTTAGTTATTCGGTCATGAAATATGGCGGAAAAAAACGAGGATAAGAGCATCTACAGCCGGGCACCTCAATCCCCTCTCATACGCCTGGTCGGAGGTCCGGTCATTGACCGGTCAAAAAAAGACCAATCCAGACAAGCGCCTCAAACCGGCCTTAAACCCTCGGGTTAACCCTCATATCCAACCCAAATATGAGGTGGATATGGGGATGCCCGGGCGCGTCCGCCACATCGGATATGGCCCATGTTGTTTCACCTACCCCACATATAATCGTCCCCATCCGCTTCTCGAGCCAAGCCCTAGCCACTCCACTCCGCCGCGGCGCCGCCCTCCCCCCCAGCTCCTGTCCGGCGATCTCCGACCTTCCCCATCATGGCGGGCAGCGGATCTCACTTCAACCAGTCCGGACACTCGGATCCTCCGGGCTGGATCACGTGGTCCTCTCGAGAGGCTTCCAAGCTTCCTTTCTCCATCACCGGTCCGCCAGAGTATGAGTGATAACGGGACCGGTGTGACCGCCATGGGAAGGAGAGGATGAGGGTGGCTCAGGCCCGCCTCCCTGCCGACATCGCAGCGGCGGAGGCAGAGGCACGCGCTGCCATGGAGAAGGAAGCTATCTGCGCCCGCATCTTGAAGAAGCGGCAGCGGAGGAACATGCGCGCCCTCGCGCAAGAGCAGAATCGGGTTGTCCGTGCCATGTCTGGACTTCCTCCCAAGAGAAGGAGCAGAGCGACGGGCCGGACAGCTCCGACGAAGAGCAGACCCGGCTTGATCCCTACTGCATTTTCGACCGCTACTTCCACGAGATGGACGACAAGGGCGCCGGGAAGGGCAAAGGCAGCCATGGATGATCTTCTCCATAGCTAGTATGTTGGAAAAACATGCCAAATTTTGATAGTATGATGGCATGTCCTGGGCGGACAGTGTGGGTTGCATCGTTTACGTAGTTGCATGACTTTGTATGGATTTGAAGTATGCTAATTGAGGTGTCCGATTGTAAGAAGGAAAATTTGAGACGTGACCGATACGCTGGGTGCTTGAGGGGTCGGATTTGCAAAGCCCGGTTGTAGATGCTTAACACAGAGTCAAAAGAAACAACCACAACAACGCACAAGGGCACGAAGCGTAGACTGAATTCTGGTACAGAGAACATGTGGTAGTTATGTTAGCAGACATAATGTCGGGGGATGAACCCCGGGCAGGCAACGGAACCCGGATCCTTTTCAAAAACATCGGGGCCAGCATTGCCCCTCAATTCGGCTTGCGCTTGGCCGGGTTCGTCAACCTGGCCAAGACCGCAACCCAGCCAAGACCGCAAACCGGCCAAGACCGCAACGCGGCCCGGCCTGCTGGCGCACGCCGGCCGAACTCAACAAAGCCAAGACTTCTCCAACAAGCGAGCGCCCTTATGGTGTCTTCCTCAACCCGGCCACGGGTCAGCTCCCGTCCCATCCAAGGCGTACGATGGAACAAGTCCTCGTAGAAGGGATGAGCAAGGCCACAGTGCCCCACCAACTCCTCTGACTGGCAGGAGCGTGGCAACAGTGCCCCACCAACTCCGCTGACCAGGACTGGCGTGGCAACAATGCCGCCCTCGTCTTGCTGACGCAAGCCGATGGCGACCAGGCGATGCGCCACTGTAGCCGAGCCAGCCCAACCACTCCGTGACGCACGACAAGACGAAGAACAGTGCCCCCTGGCGCATGGGGCCCGTGCCCGGAGAACCCGGTGAATCCTGGCACCCGGCGGGTCCTAGCTCCGCCTTCCCAGGCGCTGACATCCCGATCCCATGGCCATGTAACTTTACCATTGTAGCCCTAGGGGGTTGATCTATAAACCCTCCAGGAAGCCTCCATGCAAGGGGTCGACTCTAGATAGACAACGAGATCACCTAGTAGAACACACACACACACACCCAAGGAGAAGGAGCAGCCTAGGCCTTGGCCTGCCTTCCTTCCTCCCCCAAGCAGCTCTAGGAGCAACTCTGTACTGCTAGATGCATCCACATAAACCACTCCCGGCAGGACTATGGGTATTATCTCTCCGGAGAGCCCCGGACCTGGGTACGTCTTGCGTCCCTCGCTCGCTCATGCCGACCTCGCCTCTGGAGCCCACCGGTGCCCTCAAGCATGTCCCTCTCTTTAGCCATCCCTTGGCATCTGTCGTGCGCCCACCACGACAGTTGGCGCCCATCGTGGGGTAGCTCGAGGTCCCGGCCAGAGACATGTTCCAAACGGGGCCCTACGGCGACTCCGACGAGCATGTCACGCTCGCAGCTGACGTCATCGACGCCCTCACCGCCTCCTTCGCCGCGCTGCGCATCTCCGACGCGCCCGCGCCGATGAGTACCCTAGCGGGGTGCTCGACGTCTCCGACTCCCCCATTCCCCTTGGTGACGATGCTTCCGCCTGGGTGGCGGATCTCTGTGTTCGGGTGGAGGTTCTCGCCACCGACACCGGCTCCACCTTGTCCAGCACCGCGAGGAAGATCGCCGAGGCCAAGGCCGCAGCGGATCGCGCCAGCGTGCCTCACCCGCTGCGCACCATGATGCAAAACCTGCGTGTCCCCATCACCACCGACGTCAACGCCACCAACGCTGCCGAGGCCCTGGCCCAGCTCGAGGAGGAGTGCAAGCGCCTGCTGGACGTGTCCGAGATGCTCGCTGGCACGCAACGCCGTCTGGATTCCGCTCAGCGGGAGCGCGATGCCGCGTACGGCTTCATGCCAGCTGCCACCGAGCCTAGCCGGGTCGCCGAGGTGCGGAACCGTGGCAGCGCCATCGGCCGCGCCCTCGGTGCGGTCCCAACTGTCGGTGTCAAAACCGGCGCCTACATCTCCGGTAGGGGGTCCCGAACTGTGCGTCTAAGGTCGATGATAACAGGAGACAGGGGACACGATGTTTACCCAGGTTCGGGTCCTCTCTATGGAGGTAATACCCTACTTCCTGCTTGATTGATCTTGATGAATATGAGTATTACAAGAGTTGATCTACCACGAGATCGTAATGGCTAAACCCTAGAAGTTTAGCCTGTATGACTATGATCATGAATGTCCCCTCCGGACTAAGCTCTCGGTTTATATAGACACCGGAGAGATCTAGGGTTACATGAGGTCGGTTACAGAAAAGGAATCTTCATAGTCGGTCGCCAAGCTTGCCTTCCACGCCAAGGAGAGTCCTATCCAGAAACGGGTGCAATCTTCGGTCTTCATATCTTCACGGACCATCAGTCCGGCCCATGGCTAACTGGCCGGACGCCCGAGGACCCCTTAGTCCAGGACTCCCTCAGTAGCCCCTGAACGTGGCTTCAATGACGAGGAGTCCGGCGTGCAGGTTGTCTTCGGCATTGCAAGGCGGGTTCCCCCTTTCCGGATACTCCACAATGGTCTTCGGACGAACGAGTTCGGCTCTGTAACACGAGTAGCATATACTTCCACAGAGGGCATAATAATTTATAAGTCCAATCCCCTGGCAACTTTTTAGGACATCACGTACCGTTTTTTCGCCCGCCGCTCCACGTTCCGAGACGCGGTTGTCATTGACACGTCTTATCCAAGCAGAGATCGTGTCCCCTCATTAAGGGATTCTTTATCGACACGAACATGTGTAATTGTCAGGACCGGTTTTTGGGATATTAATTTCCCAGAAAATGGCCCTTGTGCTCACCAGCCCCAGGATTACTGTTAGCTGATGAGGCACCAACTTGATACAGAAATTCCAAGCAAAGTACAAAATATGTAGTACAAGACCATTGTGGCCTATGAGTACAACAATTGGTTTCTAGTGGTTGATGGCGGAAGCGGTTTGTGGTTCATCTGCGTCTATGGGACTCCATTTCCCACAGGAACAGCTGACCTGGATAAATCCTATCTTCGCCAGGCTGCTATCACCGTTGCTTAGGTTCCGGGGCTGTCATCGCAACGCTCCTCTCCAAGTAGGTAATCTGGCCAAGACAATAGCTAGGGACAAGCCAGTGAGTACTTTTGAATGTACTCGCAAACATTATGAACACGGGTATAATATAACAAATGATAATCATGCTCTGAAATATTCTATGATCACAATGTCAGTCACGAAATAAACAAAATCCATGATGCACGCATGCCACAGTCGGGCGTCTGAGCGACACCACATAAAGGGCTTATAAAGTAAACAAATAACAAGCATGCCACAGTCGGGCGTCTGAGCGACACCACATAAAGGGCTTATAAAGTAAACAAATAACAAGCATGCCACAGTCGGGCGTCTGAGCGACACCACATAAAGGGCTTATAAAGTAAACAAATAACAGGCATGCCACAGTCGGGCGTCTGAGCGACACCACAAAAAGGGCTTATAAAGTAAACAAATAACAAGCATGCCATAGTCGGGCGTCTGAGCGACACTACATAAAGGGCTAATAAAGTAAACAAATAACAAGCATGCCACAGTCGGGCGTCTAAGCGACACCACATAAAGGGCTAATAAAGTAAACAAATAACAAGCATGCCACAGTCGGGCGTCTGAGCGACACCACATAAAGGGCTTATAAAGTAAATAATCACAATGAATATCCAGGAGGTAGAACCGTCCCAGGGATACTCAATAATTCAAGTAATAAAAAGGGTTAGTCCAATATAATAATAATCACCATCATCATAAGTCACAAGTCATGATCCACGTTCCGGTTTAGTAGTTTCTCCTCCGAAGACCGACACTAAGACCGACACTTGACCCATCTCAGATTGTAGCCCTTACCCATGGACATGGCTATTCGAATAGATTTAACCTCTGCAGAGGGTGTACTCTTTACCCACGAGTAACGGATTCCTTTAGTCCATCGGGACTAATTCCGTCCATGGTCTTTCAATTGAAAACACACCTGACCGCACACACCAGCCTAACTTACCGGTGTCTGGAATCACCCACGACAGCTATTAAGCAAAACTCTAAGTGGGGAGGCTACAACCTCGCGTAGCATGGGATCAAATTTATATCGCGCGCTCTAAGGGGTGCCCCCCTCTCGGTCCCAACCGGAAACACCCATGCCCCCGGACCAGGTGGCATGCCTACCGGATGCATCCGGTATCTTCCACCATGGCCTCTCTGTACGGTGTGTGCTAGGAAGGGGTTGACAACTTACTGAACCGTACCCTACCTGCGGCAGGGACAAGTGGTAGTACGAAACAAGTATGGGGGTTACTGGAACAAGACTCGATCTACGGCCGACTCAGGAGGTTCAAGTATTCCCTGTATGATTAGCATAACAAATATATTTCAATTAACAGATAGAATCACCACTCATCATACCTCATCATGCCATACCGGACACACTCATCTCGACGAGGAACTAGGGACAAGCTCATGTCTACCCAAGACAGAGACTTTCCCGGCTTCCTTCCGGTAGGCATGAAAGGCATACAAAGATGATTACTATCACAAGCATATCCATTTCTAACCGCAAAGGATCTTCATTATGCACTCATGCGTATGATTGTATCGTCACATGAAATAACGAATGCTCCATGTCAAGGTGGTTTTTTAACCGTATCAAACAACACACAAAAATATTATGCCAGGGTTCAGAATGCTTGCCTTCAAGTTGTGGAGAGGCAGGGTGCATTCCAGAACTTTTGAAAGTTTTCTCCTCTCTCCAAAAATCCTATTTTTGAAAATATTCAAATTAACACATAGTTTCAAAACAGTACAAAAAAGTTGTTTGAATTTTTTTCAAATAAATACTAAAATAAACTAGACAGAATTTGAGAAACAACAAAAAAAGAATCAAGTCATTTGGACTTATATTTAAAAAGTTATAGCCAGTCAAAGTTTAGTCAAAATCCTGTTTTTTAAAATAAAACAGAAAAGAAAACGTTTCGGACGAAATACGCTTTCGAGAGGGGGACACGTACTTTGGGCTTTACGCCTCCACTTAACCCGCGCGGGCCGACCCGTGGGTCACTGACAGTGGGCCCCTTGGGTCCACTGGTCAGGTTTGACCAGTCGTCCCCGCCTTCCTTTCTTCTGGCCGAACGGAGGCGGAGCTCCGGCGATCGCCGTCGGCGAACGGAGGCTCCTCGCGGGGTTCTGATGGCGGGGATGGATCCGCCAGTCCAGGGCGATCCTCCCGGTGGTCGACAGGCTGGCGGGGGCGAAGGGAGTCGCCGGCGGCGAGCTCCGCGGCGGAGGTGGCTTCGGGAGGATTTGGGGGTTTGGGCTACGGTGGCTCCCGAGTGAATTTGAGGTGTTGGGTGGCTCCGCGAGATCGAGGGGAAGGGGATGGTGGCACTGGTTGGACGGCGGAGGCTCTGGTTGCGACGAGCGGAGCCGGGGAGTGGCGGCGGCCGAACTTGCCGGAGGTGGGGAAGGGAAGGGCCTCTGGCCAACTGGGGAGGAGGGGGGGGGGCTTCCTACTGCTCGAACGAGGCTGCTCACGAGCTTAGGCATGATCGGGAGGGCTATATATAGCCCGGAGAGGTTGGTTCCTGTTTTCGTGGATAAGAACGCCGGCGAACCGCCGTTCTGTAGCCTGCAGGACGACGTGGCGGTGACGGGCACTAGTGGACGAGCTCGCGGATAAGCTCGGGCTGCCCAGGGGCGAGCTGGCGCGCGGCTGTGGCTCGGGCGGCGCCGTCCATGGCAGAGACTGCTGCGGCCGCCCGCTCGCTGCCACGGCCGACCTGACAGCGGCGCTGTAGGGCGCCAGGGGGGCTTGGAGGGTTCTGGCGAGCGGATGAGGACGGGCGCGGCTCTGCGGGCGAGCAACGGCCAGGGGCGCGGGGCGAGTGAACGCGGCGGCTCGATTGCGCGCGCGCGTGCAAAACGTGCGCTCTGGGCGCGCCCAGCGCACGCACGCGAGCTGTTCGGCAAAATGCCATGGCATGCCAGAGGGCTCCACATCATGTGAGGTTTGGCAGGTCTAGGTTATTGTTTGCAAGGAGGTTAGTGGACATGGTGGTTAGGCAAAGCAAGCAGGTCCAGTGTGCAAACTAAAAGCTATGTCAAATCTGACCATGCACATAAGGTGTTTTACAAAATGCCAAGGGCACCTAGGCATTTCTTGGGGTGGCCAAACTCTCCAGACTAGTGTCTCTCTAGATGCAAAAGAGGGTGGTAAGGTCAGTTGGTCAAGACTAGAAACTTGATAGTGCAAGTTTTTGGGAAAACCATTTCTGGACAGAAAGTAAAAGGCATAGTTTCATGGACCAAAAATACTCCAATAGGTCCACTCTCCTGGACTTAAGGGTTTGGTAGAGTGGTATATAAGCAGGAAAATGAATCATGGGTAAAAGGGCAAGTTAAAATATGGTTGCAGTAGAAAATACTAAACTGGGCCAGAGAGCAAAAGAGGATGTTTTGCTCAAATTTTCCATAGAACACCAGTGGGTTTTTGCATAAAGTTGAATAATATACTCCTACTAACATCCCCTAATTTTGGTGGAAGTTTTAAAGAAATATTTAAATAGGTTGTAGTGCAAAAGTGCAAACTGGACCAGATTTGAAAACTTGGGGAAAAGCTCAAAATCTCCAAATGACTAAAGGGTATTTTTGCACAAAAGTGATCTAGGAACATCACATGTCATCCTCAAATTTTGGTGGGATTTTTAAATGAATTTATCAAAGGGTTGCAGTGCAAATGGGACCCGAAAACTTATGAAAACCCATTTTAGAGAAATACAGCTCAGGGAAAAATAATTATAAATAATCCCAGTGATAAAAGAATTGTTTTATTAGAGAGGGTAAACAAGTCCAATAATAATTGGAAAGTTTTCACTTGGGGTGAAAATTCCACAACTATCAAAGAAAAGAGAGGTTCTGAAATCAAAAGATAAATCCAGAAAATAAAAATTTAATTTCCTGGCAAAATTTTAATAAACAAAATATGGTTAAATTTTTGGGGTGTTACAACACTACCCCCCTTAAGAAAAATCTCGTCCTCGAGATTTGCTAAGGGCTGTTTAAAAAAAAACTCCTATTAGCTGAAACCAAACCATTTACTCATAGCACAAACTTAGGGTACGACGCATAAGCTGCAACGCATAAATAAATGCTGGGACAATGAACATAGCAGTGATGTCTACAATGAAAACGGTAAATAGACAGGGTCCTGAGAAAATGTCTCTGGTATTGCGGCACACTCCTCTTCTATTGGGGGAAGCGGGTTGACTAGTCGGTGAATGCGTCTCTCCTAGTCGGGCCTCAGATACACATATCTCATAAATGTGACGCATTGCTGTGGGTATCGTCGGGGGTGGTTTTTGGTAGCTACGCCCGGAATTAAAAATGCAAACATACACCAACATACTTATGCATGGCTACTATTTAAAATAGGGGTGCACAAGCAAATAGCATTAAATTACGGCGATACAGGATCACACAGTTACAGGGCATGGACATACTAAGACTCGGTACTACTCGAGCGACATAGTCTACTTCGTTCATATCTAGGCGGGCATGCCTTGTGGACGTCGAGGCTTCTCCACGGGTTTCACCGTCGGGATTAGCTGGAGGGGGTTGAGGGGCTGCAGAGTCGGGGTAGCGATGATGACCCTCGCGGGGGTTGTTGGCCACAATCCCGTTGGAGCTTGTTCCCAAAAGGCGACGAAGCATTTCTGGGGACATCAAAGTATTTTGGTCGATGGCTGGGGCGGTCCTCAGGGACTCGATTGGTTGTCCGAACAGCATGACTGGGTTGTCGGCGTCGGGCTCATCTTCTCTTCTCACCGTGGCTCGGCGAATCAGTTCTCCACGAGCTGCGGTCAGATCAAGGGTGATTTGATCGAACAGTCCCTCCAGTGCACTTACATAGCGCACCAGATGCAACAATGCAGGATCCGTCTCGTGATCTCCGTTGGCAACCTGGGGTGGCCTACCATACCCGTCACGGCTGGGGTAGTAGTAGAACGGGCGACAGTTAACTCTGGGCGACAAGTGCCGGAGTTGAATTATAGCCTCTCGAGCAGCTAGTTGGATGGCTTGTGGCTCAAAGGAAGTTGTCCTTCCAGTGAACCTGTAGGGGCGTTCTGGCGATAGACACCTACCGTAGACGTGCATAGTGGCCCAGAATTGACGGCTCTCACTGCTCATGGGCCCTTGGTACAACATATTCTGGGGGCTCTTCTAATGCAAAGGCACGGCGGGTGAGGTTTGCTAGCACGGTCACAAAACCACCAAGGTTGGTTGCTGTGGTCTCATTGTGAACAATGGGGGTAGAGGCTAGCGTGCCCTTTTTATAAAAAAAAGGGGACGGAGTCTTCCTTCGCACGCTTGCGAATGAGACACTTTAGGTGCCGGTCACTGGCGCGTGATCGATAGGCTAGGCTGATAGGTTGGGCACCGACTGCCAAAAGGTGTCGGGTCACTGTGTGGCTATCTTACACGAGAAGCTCGGCTGGGGTTTAGGTTAAGGTCTGGTGGGTTGGTTAACCTAGGTTTATTGACCTGGCTAAGATAGGATTAGCCAATGGTCAGCCTGGCTCTGATACCAAGTTTGTCAGGACCGGTTTTCGGGATATTAATTTCCCAGAAAATGGCCCTTGTGCTCACCAGCCCCAGGATTACTGTTAGCTGATGAGGCACCAACTTGATACAGAAATTCCAAGCAAAGTACAAAATATGTAGTACAAGACCATTGTGGCCTATGAGTACAACAATTGGTTTCTAGTGGTTGATGGCGGAAGCGGTTTGTGGTTCATCTGCGTCTATGGGACTCCATTTCCCACAGGAACAGCTGACCTGGATAACTCCTATCTTCGCGAGGCTGCTATCACCGTTGCTTAGGTTCTGGGGCTGTCATCGCAACGCTCCTCTCCAAGCAGGTAATCTGGCCAAGACAATAGCCAGAGACAAGCCAGTGAGTACTTTTGAATGTACTCACAAACATTATGAACACGGGTATAATATAACAAATGATAATCATGCTCTGAAATATTCTATGATCACAATGTCAGTCACGAAATAAACAAAATCCATGATGCACGCATGCCACAGTCGGGCGTCTGAGCGACACCACATAAAGGGCTTATAAAGTAAACAAATAACAAGCATGCCATAGTCGGGCGTCTAAGCGACACCACATAAAGGGCTTATAAAGTAAACAAATAACAGGCATGCCACAGTCGGGCGTCTGAGCGACACCACAAAAAGGGCTTATAAAGTAAACAAATAACAAGCATGCCACAGTCGGGCGTCTGAGCGACACCACATAAAGGGCTAATAAAGTAAACAACTAACAAGCATGCCACAGTCGGGCGTCTGAGCGACACCACATAAAGGGCTAATAAAGTAAACAAATAACAAGCATGCCACAGTCGGGCGTCTGAGCGACACCACATAAAGGGCTTATAAAGTAAATAATCACAATGAATATCCAGGAGGTAGAACCGTCCCAGGGATACTCAATAATTCAAGTAATAAAAAGGGTTAGTCCAATATAATAATAATCACCATCATCATAAGTCACAAGTCATGATCCATGTTCCGGTTTAGTAGTTTCTCCTCCGAAGACCGACACTAAGACCGACACTTGACCCATCTCAGATTGTAGCCCTTACCCATGGACATGGCTATTCGAATAGATTTAACCTCTGCAGAGGGTGTACTCTTTACCCACGAGTAACGGATTCCTTTAGTCCATCGGGACTAATTCCGTCCACGGTCTTTCAATTGAAAACACACCTGACCGCACACACCAGCCTAACTTACCGGTGTCTGGAATCACCCACGACACCTGTTAAGCAAAACTCTAAGTGGGGAGGCTACAACCTCGCGTAGCATGGGATCAAATTTATATCGCGCGCTCTAAGGGGTGCCCCCCTCTCGGTCCCAACCGGAAACACCCATGCCCCCGGACCAGGTGGCATGCCTACCGGATGCATCCGGTATCTTCCACCATGGCCTCTCTGTACGGTGTGTGCTAGGAAGGGGTTGACAACTTACTGAACCGTACCCTACCTGCGGCAGGGACAAGTGGTAGTACGAAACAAGTATGGGGGTTACTGGAACAAGACTCGATCTACGGCCGACTCAGGAGGTTCAAGTATTCCCTGTATGATTAGCATAACAAATATATTTCAATTAACAGATAGAATCAGCACTCATCATGCCATACCGGACACACTCGTCTCGACGAGGAACTAGGTACAAGCTCGTGTCTACCCAAGACAGAGACTTTCCCGGCTTCCTTCCGGTAGGTATGAAAGGCATACGAAGATGATTACTATCACAAGCATATCCATTTCTAACCGCAAAGGATCTTCATTATGCACTCATGCGTATGATTGTATCGTCACATGAAATAACGAATGCTCCATGTCAAGGTGGTGTTGTAACCGTATCAAACAAAACACAAAAATATTATGCCAGGGTTCAGAATGCTTGCCTTCAAGTTGTGGAGAGGCAGGGTGCATTCCAGAACTTTTGAAAGTTTTCTCCTCTCTCCAAAAATCCTATTTTTGAAAATATTCAAATTAACACATAGTTACAAAACAGTAAAAAAAAGTTGTTTGAATTTTTTTTAAATAAATACTAAAATAAACTAGACAGAATTTGAGAAACAACAAAAAAAGAATCAAGTCATTTGGACTTATATTTAAAAAGTTATAGCCAGTCAAAGTTTAGTCAAAATCCTGTTTTTTAAAATAAAACAGAAAAGAAAACGTTTCGGACGAAATACGCTTTCGAGAGGGGGACACGTACTTCGGGCTTTACGCCTCCACTTAACCCGCACGGTCCGACCCGTGGGTCACTGACAGTGGGCCCCTTGGGTCCACTGGTCAGGTTTGACCAGTCGTCCCCGCCTTCCTTTCTTCTGGCCGAACGGAGGCGGAGCTCCGGCGATCGCCGTCGGCGAACGGAGGCTCCTCGCGGGGTTCTGATGGCGGGGATGGATCCGCCAGTCCAGGGCGGTCCTCCCGGTGGTCGACAGGCTAGCGGGGGCGAAGGGAGTCGCCGGCGGCGAGCTCCGCGGCGGAGGTGGCTTCGGGAGGATTTGGGGGTTTGGGCTACGGTGGCTCCCGAGCGAATTTGAGGTGTTGGGTGGCTCCGCGAGATCGAGGGGAAGGGGATGGTGGCACTGGTTGAACGGGGGAGGCTCTGGTTGCGACGAGCGGAGCCGGGGAGTGGCGGCGGCCGAACTTGCCGGAGGTGGGGAAGGGAAGGGCCTCTGGCCAACTGGGGAGGAGGGGGGGCTTCCTACTGCTCGAACGAGGCTGCTCACGAGCTTAGGCATGATCGGGAGGGCTATATATAGCCCGGAGAGGTCGGTTCCCGTGGCCGTGGATAAGAACGCCGGCGAACCGCCGTTCTGTAGCCTGCAGGACGACGTGGCGGCGACGGGCGCTAGTGGACGAGCTCGCGGATAAGCTCGGGCTGCCCAGGGGCGAGCTGGCGCGCGGTTGTGGCTCGGGCGGCGCCGTCCATGGCAGAGACTGCTGCGGCCGCCCGCTCGCTGCCACGGCCGACCTGACGGCGGCGCTGTAGGGCGCCAGGGGGGCTTGGAGGGTTTTGGCGAGCGGATGAGGACGGGCGCGGCTCTGCGGGCGAGCAACGGCCAGGGGCGCGGGGCGAGTGAACGCGGTGGCTCGGTTGCGCGCGCGTGCAAAACGTGCGCTCTGGGCGCGCCCAGCGCACGCACGCGAGCTGTTCGGCAAAATGCCATGGCATGCCAGAGGGCTCCACATCATGTGAGGTTTGGCAGGTCTAGGTTATTGTTTGCAAGGAGGTTAGTGGACATGGTGGTTAGGCAAATCAAGCAGGTCCAGTGTGCAAACTAAAAGCTATGTCAAATCTGACCATGCACATAAGGTGTTTGACAAAATGCCAAGGGCACCTAGGCATTTCTTGGGGTGGCCAAACTCTCCAGACTAGTGTCTCTCTAGATGCAAAAGAGGGTGGTAAGGTCAGTTGGTCGAGACTAGAAACTTGATAGGCAAGTTTTTGGGAAAACCATTTCTGAACAGAAAGGAAAAGGCATAGTTTCATGGACCAAAAATACTCCAATAGGTCCACTCTCCTGGACTTAAGGGTTTGGTAGAGTGGTCTATAAGCAGGAAAAGAATCATGGGTAAAAGGGCAAGTTAAAATATGGTTGCAGTAGAAAATACCAAACTGGGCCAGAGAGCAAAAGAGGATGTTTTGCTCAAATTTTCCAGAGAACACCAGTGGGTTTTTGCATAAAGTTGAATAATATACTCCTACTAACATCCCCTAATTTTGGTGGAAGTTTTAAAGAAATATTTAAATAGGTTGTAGTGCAAAAGTGCAAACTGGACCAAATTTGAAAACTTGGGGAAAAGCTCAAAATCTCCAAATGACTAAAGGGTATTTTTGCACAAAAGTGATCTAGGAACATCACATGTCATCCCCAAATTTTGGTGGGATTTTTAAATGAATTTATCAAAGGGTTGCAGTGCAAATGGGACCCGAAAACTTATGAAAACCCATTTTAGAGAAATACAGCTCAGGGAAAAACAATTATAAATAATCCCACTGATAAAAGAATTGTTTTATTAGAGAGGGTAAACAAGTCCAATAATAATTGGAAAGTTTTCACTTGGGGTGAAAATTCCACAACTATCAAAGAAAAGAGAGGTTCTGAAATCAAAAGATAAATCCAGAAAATAAAAATTTAATTTCCTGGCAAAATTTTAATTAACAAAATATGGTTAAATTTTTGGGGTGTTACAGTAATCCAACCATCTTTTGGGTACAACTCCTTGGGAATAGGCAAGTTTTAAGACCCATGAGGAGGCGTTCGATATTCACAACCTTTATAAAGGGGTACATACCTGTCTTTCTTCTCCGCGCTTGCTTCTTCCTGATGACCCACAAGTATAGGGGATCTATCATAGTCCTTTCGATAAGTAAGAGTGTCGAACCCAACGAGGAGCAGAAGGAAATGATAAGCGGTTTTCAGCAAGGTATTCTCTGCAAGTACTGAAATAAGTGGTAACAGATAGTTTTGTGATAGGATAATTTGTAACGAGCAACAAATAACAAAAGTAAATAAAGTGCAGCAAGGTGGCCCAATCCTTTTTATAGCAAAGGACAAGCCTGGACAAACTCTTATATGGAGAAAAGCGCTCCCGAGGACACATGGGAATTATCGTCAAGCTAGTTTTCGTCACGTTCATATGATTCGTGTTCGGTACTTTGATAATTTGATATGTGGGTGGACCGGTGCTTGGGTGCTGTTCTTACTTGAACAAGCATCCCACTTATGATTAACCTCTATTGCAAGACTCCGCAACTACAACAAAAGTATTAAGGTAAACCTAACCATAGCATGAAACATATGGATCCAAATCAGCCCCTTACGAAGCAACGCATAAACTAGGGTTTAAGCTTCTGTCACTCTAGCAACCCATCATCTACTTATTACTTCCCAATGCCTTCCTCTAGGCCCAAATAATGATGAAGTGTTATGTAGTCGACGTTCACATAACACCACTAGAGGCTAGACAACATACATCTCATCAAAATATCGAACGAATACCAAATTCACATGACTACTAATAGCAAGACTTCTCCCATGTCCTCAGGAACAAACGTAACTACTCACAAAGCATATTCATGTTCATAATCAGAGGGGTATTAATATACATAAAGGATCTGAACATATGATCTTCCACCAAATAAACCAACTAGCATCAACTACAAGGAGTAATCAACACTACTAGTAACCTACTAGTACCAATCCCGGACTTGGAGACAAGAATTGGATACAAGAGATGAACTAGGGTTTTGAGAGGAGATGGTGCTGGTGAAGATGCTGATGGAGATTGCCCTCTCCCGATGAGAGGAGCGTTGGTGATGACGATGGCGATGATTTCCCCCTCCCGGAGGGAAGTGTCCCCGGTAGAACAGCTCTGTCGGAGCCCTAGATTGGTTCCCCCAAGGTTCCGCCTCGTGGCGGCGGAGTCTCGTCCCGAAAGGTTGCTTATGATTTTTCCCTTGATGAAAGACTTCATATAGCAGAAGATGTCCACCGGAGAGCCAACAGGGGGCCCACGAGGCAGGGGGCGCGCCCTGGGGGGTAGGGCGCGCCCCCCACCCTCGTGGCCAGGTGGGTCCCCCTCTGGCCAACTTCTTCCGCTCAATATTTTTTATTATTTCCAAAAATAACTTTCGTGGAGTTTCAGGACTTTTGGAGTTGTGCAGGATAGGTCTCTAATATTTGCTCCTTTTCCAGCCCAGAATCCCAGCTGCCGGCATTCTCCCTCCTTATGTAAACCTTGTAAAATAAGAGAGAATAGGCATAAGTATTGTGACATAACGTGTAGTAATAGCCCATAATGCAATAAATATCGATATAAAAGCATGATGCAAAATGGACGTATCAACTCCCCCAAGCTTAGACCTCGCTTGTCCTCAAGCGGAAGCCGATAACGATAAATATGTCCACATGTTTAGAGGTAGAGGTGTCGATAAAAATAAAATACGGACATGAGGGCATCATGATTATTCTCATAACAGCAACATATATAGATATTGTCATATGATTTCTTATGCTCAAGTAATAATATATTCACAATGCAAAGTATGAATCAGAAACTTTATTGAGAACTAACAAACTATAGTCTCAGTCATTGAAGCAATTGCAATTTATCATAACATCAGAAAGAGTCTATGTCAGAGCTTTATAGCAAGTCCACATACTCAACTATCATTTAGTCTTTCATAATTGCTAACACTCACGCAATACTTGTGGTTATGGAGTTTTAATCGGACACAGAGAAAGATAGGGGCTTATAGTTTCGCCTCCCAACCTTTTACCTCAAGGGTAATGTCAACAATAATAACTCATGCTGACTTACATCCAATTAGATATATCTATCAGGATCTTTCCAACACCCTGTGCTTGCCAAAGGATAAAATATAAAAAGGAAAGGTGAAGATCACCATGACTCTTGCATAAGATAGAAGATAATAATAAAAGATAGGCCCTTCGCAGAGGGAAGCAGAGGTTGCCATGCGCTTTTAGGGTTGGATGCACAAAATTTTAATGAGAAAGAACGTCACATTATATTGCCACTTGTGATATGAACCTTTATTATGCAGTCCGTCGCTTTTATTTCTTCCACATCACAAGATCGTATAAAGCTTATTTCCTCCACACCAATCAATCATACATATTTAGAGAGCAATTTTTATTTCTTGCACCGATGACAACTTACTTGAAGGATCTTACTCAATCCATAGGTAGATATGGTGGACTTTCATGGCAAAACTGGTTTAAGGGTTTTTGGAAGCACAAGTAGTATCTCTACTTGGTGCAAAGAATTTGGCTAGCATGAGGGGGAAAGGCAAGCTCAACATGTTGGGTGATCGTGAGAGGACCACTGTGGTATCGTGGATACCGACTCGTTGGATATTTGGGATGTTATGCAAGAGTCAAGGGTAAAGGTCAAGCTCCTTGTGGTCATAAATGATTACTACGGTATTGTTAATACCAAGCTTGATTGGATCCTGAGATGATTGTGTGATATCCGCGATGGTAAGTGATACAGGTGATGGTTACGAGGTAACCCGAACAGAGTAAGTTGGTGCATGATAGTTTCATCATGTTGCATGCTAGTATCATCATGTTCATATGTTTATGCCATGCTCGTATTGTTCTAGCTATATGATCTTGTTCATGCTATGATTGATCTGATAGTATCATGTTAATCCTTGTTAACCTGTACTTGCCATGCTATTGTTTGTCTTGATTGCTTTGGTTGCTGTGAGCTTGCAAGTACATTCAATGTACTGACCTGGCGTGTCATGCCAGTTTGCAGGTCATGCCAGATATGATTGCTTGTTTGCCGTGGATCCCTTGTTTGCGCGCTAGGATAAGCGTTCCAGCCAGAGTCCCTGCGGAGTGGAGTTCATCACCGCCGTCGTTGTTCCGCTGCCAGTAGTCATTCCGCTGCGTCGTGTTGTTCTGCTGCTTGCATAGAGCAACCGTGGCAGGCGTAGCGTCGCCGTGCCGATGTAATCCCCTTGTACCCCAATAGATTGCAATAAAGAGCTGATTTGTTCTATGCTAAGCAGTGCCGTATTCCAGAGGACTTCTCCTCGATCTCTGGGCTGGAATACGGGGCGTTCCGGTTTCTCTGAGCCGGGGTGCCACAGGCTTGGCATCAGAGCAGGTCTGGCTGTAGGATGCCCTAGCCCGCGCGAACGTTAGAATGCGGTAGTATAGAGTCTGGGTGGTTTGTTGCACTTGAGTGCTGCATTTGTTTGTTGCATAGCATGCATATAGATTATTATTTAGTCGCTGACGATTAATCTTGTGAGTATAGGTGGCATCGGTTTCGATCCACTACCTGCACCCTCCTTCTTAGCATGCCCGCTCTTTGGTGTTCGGCGTTATCTCTGTCCCAGCAGAGTGATGCCCTGGTGCCAAGTGTTCCAGACACCATTTGCAGGAGTCATGCTCAGGTATCGCGTCGATATCTTTCCACTAACCACCCGTATTATTTCGGTGATAGACTTGTCTCTATCCCGAATCGTGCCATCCATCTCGTCCCTTTGGCAACCCCTACTGATATTCGTTATCGGAAAAGGGCAACACCATCAAGCCTTTCTTTTCCTCCCCTATATTGCCCTATCATTCCATTCTTTGGACGTGTACGATTCCCTTTCGTACACTTGATGATGATGCGATCGTGCCCGTGTGCCTTGCTACATGATCACCAAGTCCGTCCTCGCCTCCGTAGCTATCCAGAACCCACCGGTGTCCAGCCAGCGCTTGGTGTAGCTTTGGTTACACCAATTCCTTCCACACGCAGATTCACTTCCGTGCACATCGTCACAACATATTAGACCGTAATACCGAAGTTTCCGTGAAATTTGTGTGCTTAGGTATGCATGCATATTATTGTGTGAGTAGCAGTAATATGCGATGTTGCTTGATTATTTATATTATTAGTATGCTTGTGTGCTTTTGTTTTAGCCGTTGCTTTTGCTTCTTTCTTTGGGCCTTCGGTGTGGCATTATTTTCCCCTTATTAAAGTTGCTCGTCAACCGCACTGGACCCAAAGAATCAGCAAGGAATTCAAGTACTTGGAATCTCAGATAAATGGAATGAAGTTATCAGCAGACTGCAGTGAAATTTGGAATATCTCGTCTGAATGGAAAAAAGAATCCTGGATGGACAGTCAGTATCATGTTTGCATTAGCTTGCACTCCTCACAACAGAACGGATAATCAAGTCTACCTTAGTGTGCACTCCTCATGGCAGTAATGATCAGATCAGCAAGAAGATAAGCTATGTGCAAGACCAACAGTGCAGTTTCAGTCAAAGAAAGCAAGGAGGTGCCATATACTCAGAAAGGAGGATAGTCCAGCAAAGCCCAGTTGCGTGCAAGAAATCAACATCAGAAATATAAGATGGTATGCATATGTGGTAATCAGTTCGCACCTCACAATGAGAAGCTTCTGCAGCCCGAAACCCAGTCTTCCTCAGCAAGATACTCTTGATGGTTTCCAACATAAGCCATCCAATCGTCCTCAGTACGACAGTGATGCACGATAGTACATTGTGAATTGATAGCAGATGGCAGAATCAGATCCCCAACAGTTGGTCAGAAGCAAGAATCAGTCAGAACACAAGTCTTCCTCGGGAATCAGAATCTCAGATATATGTGAAGGACGCCAGATATACACCTCAGTGTGACAAAGTACCATGAGGATTGACGACAACACTGAGCTCTGTACAAGTACCGGTGTACCTGGAATATGATCCTGATGAGCCCTTGTCTTCTTTTCTCTGGTAACGGCACCACACCTGTGTTCTAAGCCGTTTTTGGCCGTTTAGGGTGGATGCCGACTTTATATTTCTCTATTCAACAACTGTCACGAGTTCTGAGCTTCTTTCCGGCGTCTCGTATAGCTGTTGGGTTTCTTTTTGACAGTGGCCCTTTGCTCTGAGCTGCTTTTCGGCTGTCTTAGGGAACTGTCACTTTCTTCTTATCAACACGGTCTCCTGCTCTGAGCCGCTTTTCGGCCGTCTTGAGCCGTGGTTGAGTTACTTCAGTAATGTCCCAGATCTGAGTTGTAAAGACCATTTTGGTGGCTACTGATTTATTTGCCGATTTCTTGCAAGGGTTCAGATGATCATTTTCCTACGGTTAAAACTTGAGAGACGATGAACCTGCAATGGGAATGATGCTACCATGTCAGGAGATGAGGATAAAAGTATGCCTGTCAGAATATTGCAACCGACAGAACCTATGGTCACACGAAGAAGCAATATGACCTCGCTCCTTCACCCAAGGATCTAGGCAAGGAAAACAGTAATGAAGGATCCAGACTGATAATTGTTGCATGATTCACATGGTGCAGATACCCCGGAAAGTCTGAGTCAGGATCGACCGCCATGGATATTCACCTAAGGAGTCTACTCAATTTTGAACCACCGTCAGTCAAGGGTGAGGATATTATCAGATAAGGTCATACCCCTTATGCTTGCCACGACAGGCGACAATCAAATATTCGGTATGAAGCTGAGACTCAAGATAGTGGAGCCAGTCATGATGATTCAGAAATTCCCGCGATAAGTCAGAATCTATCAGGAAAACGGTTATGTCTCAACTCTCTGTTTGGAACCCGAAGAACCTGCATTTAGCGGAGAAACCCAATGCAAGGAGTCAGAGCTTGGGTGTTCATCAAGAAAATCTGATCACCAATTCGTGGACAGTTGTCAGCACAGACACAACAATCAGAAATCACCCTCGGATTTGTGAAACAGACATATATTTCAGACATGGAAAATCTCAAATAAGTCAGCAGATATGAGCAGAATTGGAGCCAGTATAAGCAGGAAAATGTGAGTTAAGATATGTCAGGATATGGATACAGCGAAGCAAACTGCCCCAGAACCAGTCAGGTAAGGCAGATGAAGAATTTAATGTGAACAATCAACAAAGGAAAAAGGATACCCGAGTTGGAAACGGTTTCCTTAAGTCAGTATATTCATACTTGTTCCTTGAGCAAGCAAATCTCGAGGACGAGATTTCTTTAAGGGGGGAAGGTTTGTCACAGCCTGATTTTTGGCCCTATCTTTTTCATTTGTTTTTCTGAGATTTTTGCTTGCATTTTCTTTCTCCATGGCTTTGTGGTCTGGAAACTGAAGAAGATGACCTATTCTTTGCTTCCAGAGTGGCTTCTCAACCTCAAATCCTTCCCTATACCTTCCCATTTTCATCCTAGCCCAAATCCCAATATTCTTTTTATTGGGGATATTCGTTTTCTATTAAAGGAATAACCCTAATTGCCCTAGGTTGTGAAGCAACCTATATCTCCATCACTCCTAAAATTCCCAAATAATGCTCATAAATTGTTTGGGTCATATCTTCCTCAAATATGGCAAATTATTTCATTTGCCATGTTTATCATCATGCTCAAATAATTCATTTCCTATTCTGCCCTAAATGGCACATTGTGAAGCAAGTGCTATTTTCCTTTGCCCAATTCACCTCAAACTTCTTGGACACCTTTTCATGTCCAAATAATTGACCTGTGCCAAAATTCAACTTTATTTGCCTAGCCAAGCTTCCTTAGTGATTTTTCAAAGTTCCTGTCCGAGGGAAGCCTTTGTGAAGGAAGTGCTAGCTAGGGTTATCCAAATAAGTTGAAATTTTGCACACTCCTTCATGTGCTCATATCATTGCCATCCTCCAAGTTTCATCCCTATCCAATTATCTATGTGATCACAGGACCAAATCTTTATTTCTGGCAATATTTTCAGGTTATGAAGCAAGTCTAATTTTTAATGCTTCATTAATTCTGATAAATTACCATATCATGCTCCTACCCATATAACATCCCTCCACCAAATGTGGGATCATTTACCTAAGCCATTTGATCACCAAAATTATTTCTAGTTTCTGTCCAGAGGAGATGTTTGTGAAGCAAGTACCATTTTGGTTTATCCATTTGGTATGAAACTTATACAACATCTTCATTTGGCTAAATAACCCTGCCTTGCAAAATTTTAGCTCAACTTGACACTCCATGTGAGTGCACCTTCCTGATCAAGTTTCTGGACCAGATTTAGCAGTTGTTAAGCAAGTGCATTAAATATTGGTCCATTTCCATCCAAAATTCACAGGATCGTAGTCCTTCCTATCCTAAACACCTCAGACAACTCCGTTTGACCCAATCAACTCCCTGTGTATCACCAATGCTCATCCAAAACTGATACATCAAACTTGTAGCGATGCCACACTCCTCTCCTTGGCTCCTTCTCGTTATATTTTACTTCTGAGATGCCTTGGGGATCAAGGACTAGCCTCCAGACAAACTTTGCCAGCCCTTGACAGCTTCTCCTTGCCGGTCACAGTGGTGACCACCGTGTTGGCATATCATCCGTGCGCTCCAGCGCCTCTTGTCTTCTTCTCCCTCTCTGTGTGCTGGTTCCCTTGGAGCCTAGACATGTCCAGAGTGCTCCCCGAGCCGTCGCCGTCCCTTTGGAGCTCTTGCCCCCTCCGTTTGCTTCCCCGGCGACCCGTCCCCGTCGAGAAACAGAGCATGTCCACGGGCGCACAGTGCCGACAAGGCATTAATGGCGCCGTGGCTTCTTCCCTCTCTTGTCCCCGAGCCCCTCTCGTCTCCGTGACCCTCGTCCACTTCCCCCTCGTCGCTGTTCGAGCTTGGCCGCGAGCACACGCGTCCGCGGCGCCAGACACGCGTCCGCGATGGCAACCGAGCTCGAACCGCCTTGCCACGGCTATATAAGCCAGCCCCGACCCCTCCCGAGCACACCACGCACCTCACCTCACTCCCAGAGCCCTGCCTAGCCTCTGGCTCGAGCTCAAGATGCTCTCCTGCCCTCCCTTTGTCACCATGGCCGCCACCTCGGTCCTCCTAAATTGGAGCTACCCGAGCCCCTCCTCCACTTCTAGCCACCACCTCTAGCCCCTCTGATCTCCGGTGACCCTCCTCAGACCCTCTTCCCCTCGCCGGAGCCACTATGGCCAGAACCCCGCCCAATCCCGAAGCCGCCGTCCGCCGTGGGTGATGCCCCGCTCGCCTCCGACCTCTCCGGCGACCGCGCCACACATAGGCGGGTCCGCCTCCGTCCCCTGAGTCCAACGGTAGGTCGGGCGTCGCCATTGGTGGCCGGAGCTGCGAGCATGGCCGCCGGCGCCGTCACTGCCCTCTAGCCGCGCGGGCGAGCGAGAGGAAGCGAGGAAGGTGATGACACCCCCTCCCCCTGCCAGTGGGTCTCGCGCGTCAGCCTCACGCGTTGCCGGGCCGGCCCGCTGACGTGGATAAGTGGAGGCACATTTCCCTCCTTGCACTTTTCTCTCCTGAAAGCGTATTTGACGAAATACGTTTTCCGTCTGAGGAAACGTACTCTCGTTGTTCTTCGGCTGAGAATACGTTTGCTTGTGTAGAAGGCGTAATATGCCCGAAGGCGCTCTCAGTTTTTGCCTCCAGGGACTTGTTTGTTGAAGTTTTATTCACATATTGGTCCCTGGTGTTCAACACCTCATAACTCCACAACCGTAACTCCGATTGAGGTGAAACCAACGCCCACGTCTTCGTCTCTTCGAGCCCAAACTTTTGGTATTATTTTCACCATGTGTAAACATTCTTAAAATGACCATTTTTCCCTTGCCCCAATCAGGCCCCTCCGAGAGAGTACCCTTTCCGGCGATTCCTTCCGCGGTCATTCCACACTTCTTCCCGGAGCCTTCTTCATCCCCAGGCAAGCCACAACCACCATTTGCATGATAGCCATGCAGAAGCATTGGTTTTCAACTTGAATCTTTAATAACTGCCTGTTTGTTTGCTACTGCTGTCGGTATTCCGGTTATGCTTATGGATCGGCGTTTACCGTCATGGTATGTTTTCTTGCACTCTGTTATTATGTTCTTCATGCTAGTATTACTTTCTTATGGACCATGTTTGGTAGTAGTACATGTTGGTGATGGTCTTCAGTGCATGACTATCGTCTGTTCCGAGTACCGCCGTTATGCATGTTTCTTTGCATCCAGTTGATTAAATACTTGCATGGTAGTTTTATCGTTATGTTATTGCATGGTATTTATTGTTGATGCTAGTGGTCATGTCATGCTATGAGTAGTGTGCTAGTTGTGATATTCATGCTCGTCAGTATGGCATGCTCATCTGGATAAATGGTTACATGTTGTTGCTATGCTCGTTGATTATGATGCACCCCCATGCTTATGTTTGATATCATGTTCATGCATTGTAGTTGCATCATGTTATTTTTCATGGCTCATCATATTGCATTCAAGTTTAACCAGATTAAATTGAACTTGAACAACTGTTGGCTGAGTCATGGTGCCACCATATCGAGCTGACCAGTGCAACCACGTTTGCCATATGGGAAGGCCCTAACTGGGTCTATTGTCATGCCTCTCGCCGGTGCCTCCCGCGAGGGAAGGTTATGCGCGGGTGCTACCTTGGTCGGGTAGGACGGCATAAGCGTTGTGTGCCCATGTTTGGTTTTGAGCTCATGTCCCCGTTTGGGACCGTTTTGCCACGACGGTGGCCGTTGGTGCCTTTGGTAGGCACGGGGCCACCCAGGACTTAGCCCAAAGGGGAGTTGGTCGGAGTGGCCGGGAGAGTGTCATGGCAGTAGATCGGTTTTGTCGGAACGCCGTGTCCGCACGTATGGGAGTGCGAGACCATGGGTTCCGTGGTGTGGATACAGTGTGCTAACCTCTGCAGAGTGTGTGTTTAATCTTTCGATAGCCGCGCCCGCGGATATGGGCCCAGTTCGTGTCGGTCACACTATGGGTCAACAGTAATAATGATAATTTGCTTAATAACAACCCCTGTTCGATGATGAAAGAAGTTGGTTGATACTTATGTGATCGTGGGAGGATCACTGTGGTATCGTGGATACCGACTCGTTGGATATTTGGGATGTTATGCAAGAGTCAAGGGTAAAGGTCAAGCTCCTTGTGGTCATAAATGATTACTATGGTATTGTTAATACCAAGCTTGGTTGGATCCTGAGATGATTGTGTGATATCCGCGATGGTAAGTGATACAGGTGATGGTTATGAGGTAACCCGAACAGAGTAAGTTGGTGCATGATAGTTTCATCATGTTGCATGCTAGTATCATCATGTTCATATGTTTATGCCATGCTCGTATTGTTCTAGCTGTATCATCTTGTTCATGCTATGATTGATCTAATAGTATCATGTTAATCCTTGTTAACCTGTAATTGCCATGCTATTGTTTGTCTTGATTGCTTTGGTTGCTATGAGCTTGCAAGTACATTCAATGTACTGACCTGGCGTGTCATGCCAGTTTGCAGGTCATGCCGGATATGATTGCTTGTTTGCCATGGATCCCTTGTTTGCGCGCTAGGATAAGCATTCCAGCTAGAGTCCATGCGGAGTGGAATTCATCACCGCCGTCGCTGTTCCGCTGCCAGTAGTCATTCCGCTGCGTCGTGTTGTTCTGCTGCTTGCATAGAGCAACCGTGGCAGGCGTAGCGTCGCCGTGCCGATGTAATCCCCTTGTACCCCAATAGATTGCAATAAAGAGCTGATTTGTTATATGCTAAGCAGTGCCGTATTCCAGAAGACTTCTCGATCTCTGGGCTGGAATACGGGGCGTTCCGGTTTCTCTAAGCCGGGGTGCCATAGGCTTGGTATCAGAGCAGGTCTGGCTGTAGGATGCCCTAGCCCGCGCGAACGTTAGAATGCGGTAGTATAGAGTCTGGATGGTTTGTTGCACTTGAGTGCTGCATTTGTTTGTTGCATAGCATGCATATAGATTATTATAGGTGGCATCGGTTTCGATCCACTACCTGCACCCTCCTTCTTAGCATGCCTGCTCTTCGGTGTTCGGCGTTATCTCTGTCCCAGCAGAGTGATGCCCTGGTGCCAAGTGTTCCAGACACCATTTGCAGGAGTTATGCTTAGGTATCGCGTCGACATCTTTCCACTAACCACCCGTATTATTTCGGTGATAGACTTGTCTCTATCCCGAATTGTGCAATCCATCTCGTCCCTTTGGCAACCCCTACTGATATTCGTTATCAGAAAAGGGCAACACCATCAAGCCTTTCTTTTCCTCCCCTATATTGCCCCGTCATTCCATTCTTTGGACGTGTACGATTCCCTTTCGTACACTTGATGATGATGCGATCGTGCCCGTGTGCCTCGCTACATGATCACCAAGTCCGTCCTCGCCTCCGTAGCTATCCAGAAACCATCGGTGTCCAACCAGCGCTTGGTGTAGCCTTGGTTACACCAATTCCATCCACACGCAGATTCACTTTCGTGCACACCGTCACAACATATTAGACCGTAATACCGGAGTTTCCACGAAATTTGTGTGCTTAGGTATGCATGCATATTATTGTGTGAGTAGCAGTAATATGCGATGTTGCTTGATTATTTATATTATTAGTATGCTTGTGTGCTTTTGTTTTAGCCGTTGCTTTTGCTTCTTTCTTTGGGCCTTCGGTGTGGCATTATTTTCCCCTTATTAATGTTGCTCATCAACCGGCACTGGACCCGAAGAATCAGCAAGGAATTCAAGTACTTGGAAGCTCAGATAAATGGAATGAAGTTATCAGCAGACTGCAGTGAAATTTGGAATATCTCGTCTATGCTAAGCTGTCCCGTATTCCAGAAGACTTCTCCTCGATCTCTGGGCTGGAATATGGGGCGTTCCGGTTTCTCTGAGCTGGGGTGCCACACAGAGTAACATCGTACCCTGATGGGTATGGTAGTTGAGAGGGTTCTGTCCGCGAAGAGCGGATTGAATGAAGCCTTCACGAGCCTACTAAGAGGCTTCAAGGTTTGTGATATGATTTTTCCAACTGTGCTTTAATCACAAAATGCACCTGTGTATAGATAGTAGCCCCTGAGACTCGGATTGCCTTCCCAAGGGAGGCGATCGGAGGATCAAAAAGATATGCTCAGGTAATAATCTGATGTAATTGGAACACAGGCCGTTACCCCCCTGACGACTGTCCGGACTACCGAAGTAGCCGAGCTGCAGCAGAAGCTTGATGTGGCAGGGGATGACATTGCGTTGATCCACAAGCGTCTTGACGAGTCGCAAGGTATGTGTTTGGAGCAGTTATTGCACATATGTGCTTACAATATAAGCATGTCGCTGAAAATTGAATATTGGGTCTGCATGACTGCAGATGGTGCTGCCGCAGTTGAGGTTCTTCGGGCGGAGCTAGCTCGAGCTAGAGAGCAAGCCCGGTTTAGTAATGCGGCTGCCGAAAAGGCATCGACCGAGTTAAAGGCCGAACAGGCTGCTCGGCGCCAAGATGAGGAGAAAATATCCATGATGGCGCTCGATCTGAAAAATGCTGCTGGCCGCTGTGAATTCCTTGAGAAGGAAAATAAAGCCAAGACAGCTGATCTTGACAAAGCCTTACAAGAGGCGAAAGAAGCGCGGTCTGAATCTAGAGCGGCCCGGGAGGAGATGCGGCAAGCTGGGGAGATTGTAGCAGGTAAGCCCTTTTTATTACAGACTAAGTTCGGCGATCCGAATTATGCACTTCTGAATCAAGTGTGGAGTTCTCCAGACGCGTTTTTGGATTTGCCGAAGAGTTCTTCCGGTGCGGCGCAGTTTTATCAGGCGCAAGAAGGGTATGCAACAGAGAAGCTTTTCTGGTCACGATTCGGTGCATCGAAGCATCCACTGCTACTGAACGAGCAGATGTCCCAATGGGCCAAGCTTCACAGGATATCCGATGCTGCCATGAAAAATGTCGTAATCCCGGTGTGGCCGAATGAGCCAATTCCAAATAGTTATTTTGGTTTGGTGCAGCGACTTGCCGAGGCAGTGCCACGCATTGATGCTGTTAAGCGGTCAGCGTGCATTGATGGTGCATGGATGGCCTTTGCCCGTGTCAAGACATACTGGGGGAAGATGAAGGCCATCGATGTTGCAACTAGGAGTCCACCCAAGGGCAGGGACCAGCACGCGCCGGAGCATTACTTCGAGGATGTCTTAGAGGCTGCCCGCTTGATAGAGGGTCAATGCTCGAAAGACATAATATTCGAGTGAGGTGTATGGGAATTGTAAAGGACAATTTTATAATCAATCTATTCTTATATTTTGTCTGAGAGCTTTTGTTCCTCCTGTGCGGCCGTTTTTATATGATCTGAAAGTTTTCCAGTCGTCGGCATCAGCCCCCTCGTAGGAAATACATGGGTGTTCGGAAAGGCATTTGATCACTTTTGACCCAACGTCTTGGTCCATGAAGGAGGTGTCAATGCGGTGAACCAGACAATCAGAATATAGGGCGTTAACACTTTCACTTAGCCATAGGAGTTTTATGGTGGGTCTATGATATAGCCCCTGGCATGTATGCGGCTTATTTTTAATATGATGTGTTACATATTTGATCTGAAAAAGATCCTTCGTATGACACGGAGAGAATCGTTAAAGATTCTGATAAGTCGTCGAGTGGTTGACCAGCTCTCGCCGCATCATGATAGTTAGTTTTCGGCTTTCTCTACTGAGGTGCTTGACCAGATGAACCGGAAGCACAATCGCAGTAGTTCTCCCTTTACTACCCTAGCCGATAGAGCAGAATGTAGGGTAGCAAGCACAGGAGCCGGGCAAACCAACTATTGACCCAAGACTTGATTCGGAGCTGATGCATATAAGGCCAAACTCGCGACGCCGAAGTATGCTATAAAGCTGTTCGGACTTGTCGGCAACTCATTTGTTCCCATACCGAGCCCCTGGCAAGTTATGCCGAGGTGTGTGTATAAAACAACCACAGGAGCAAAAATTCGGGTCATTTAGTAAAAAAGTCAATACTGGACACTGGTTACTTTTACTGGGAGCTGAGTGATATGCCAATTATTATTATATAGCTAACAAAGCCACAACCCTGGCCATTTGACATGCCAGGGGTCAAGGGATGAGGAAAAAGGCATTTTAAAGGCTCGAAATAGAGAGCGTGGTCTATAAAAAGTTATTTTGGACCTCCTATCGCACGTCTGCGCCGCCTGTCCTCGGTTAATGGACTCCTTGACAGGAATAACACTTGGATGATTGTGCGAAACCGAACTCTTGTAGAGTCCGCGGGGTGACCGGCCCTTGAGCTACCTGTGGGGGGGATAATAAAAAGGAAAAGGTAGTTAAAAAGGTAAGGGGAGGGTTATGGGAATGCTTACAGGCCCACCCGTATTGTGTTTCTGCCGATGCCCAGGGTATTTTAAGTCCATAATTATGTATGCGCGGTACCCACTTCGAAGGCATATTAGGCGAACGGCGGAAGCCGAATTGCTAGTCCAATATGGACATTGATCGGTCGTGTTGAATGGAGACCGGTGGCTTAATGGCCGATGTGGTATGCGGCGTGATGAGGATGCTGTGTAGTTCGGCTGAGATGGCCGTACTATGATTTCCTGTATGGAGCGAGCGTTCCGCGCGCTCACCTCTAGGGGTGTGTGTCACGTGTACCATGTTTACCGTTTTTACTTCGGGGGGAAACTGCTTCTGACCCCCCGTTGTTCGGTTGGTGAGTCTCTTCGTCGTCGCTATCACCGGGCGGCCTCCTCCCCTTGTGTTCGGCGTTGAGCTTGCCGGCCTGCTTGAAGACCCAACAACTTCTATTGGTATGATTAGCTGGTTTGTTGGGGTGGCCGTGAATCTGGCAGGGTCGATCCAATATCCTGTCTAAATTGGATGGTCCGTCTTTGTTCGCCTTAAATGGCTTTTCCGTTGACCGGGCTTGGGACCGTTGAATCCGGCGTTGACCGTTGTGTCGCGCGTTCTTACATTATCATTGTGACGTTTGTGTTTGCTGCGTCGTGGCTTGCCATTGCCGTCTCAGACTTCGGAAGTGCCCGAATTGCTGGCATTGTTGCTTCTACGAGCGAGCCAGCTGTCTTCTCCCGCGCAAAAGCGGGTCATCAGAGCGGTAAGGGCTGACATGGATTTTGGTTTTTCTTGACCGAGGTGGCAGGCAAGCCACTCGTCCCGGACGCTACGTTTGAAGGCCGCTAGGGCTTCCGTGTCCGGACAGTCGACGATTTGGTTCTTTTTAACTAAGAACCTAGTCCAGAGCTTCCTGGCTAACTCTCCGGGCTGATGGACAATGTGACTTAAGTCATCGGCATCTGGCGGCCGGACATATGTACCTTGGAAGTTGTCACGGAAGGCGTCTTCCAAGTCTTCCCAGCTGCCAATAGAGTTTTCCGGCAGACTGTTTAACCAGTATCGAGCTGGTCCTTTGAGTTTTAATGGCAGGTATTTGATGGCATGGAGGTCATCGCCGCGGGCCATGTGGATATGGAGGAGGAAGTCCTCGATCCATACCGCGGGATCAGTTGTTCTGTCATATGATTCGATATTCATGGGCTAAAACCCATCTGGGAAGTCGTGTTCCATTACTTCGTTTGTGAAGCACAGAGGGTGTGCGGCACCTCTATATTGGGCCACCCTGCGACGTACCTCCGATGGAGTCTGTTTACTGTTTTTGGCCCGGGTGTGGCTAGGTTTGTCACGTCTGAATAGGTAGCCGTCGTCGTGTGTCGAGGCACGTCCTCGCGATCCGTAGATCGATCTTGTATGTCCTGCTCTACTGTCCAGGCCCTGCCGAAGGTCGTATGTATAACCCCGAGCTGTTTTATTCCTGCCCTTACGTCGAGGTGGGCCGGTCTGGTGTTCGGCTCGAGTTGCCGCTTTATCCCGACCGCGTGGCGGTCGGTCGGCCGCGTTGTGAGACGATGGTACGGGCTCCAGCGCCTCGTCATCGAATTGTGGTAGCAATTTGCGCTTCGGGTAATTTTTGGCTGGGCCACTAAGGCCGTATTCCTCGGCGGCCAGGACTTCGGTCCATCTATCATTGAGCAGATCTTGGTCAGCTTGAAGCTGCAGCTGCTTCTGTTTTAGGCTCCTTGCGGTGGCTATTAGCCGACGTTTAAAACGCTCCTGCTCGAGAGGTTCCTCAGGCACGATGAAATCCTCGTTGCCGAGTCTCTCCTCCTCCTCGGAGAGCGGAAGATAATTACTGTCCTCCAAGTCTTCGTGTATGTCCTGTTCCTCAGGGCTAACGTGCCCGTCTTCCCGTTCATCCTGTTCGGAGATTGCCCCAACAGGGTCTTCATTGTTTTCGGCATCGTCCGGAGTATTGTTTTCTCCGGTGCCAGTGTTGTTGTCTTTTGCACGACGTGACTTAGAGCGGCGCCGCTGACGCCGGTGTCTGGGCTGTGTCTCAGGAGGTTTGTCCTTAACTGGATCCTCTTTTTCGTCGTTGTTAGTTCCTTTAGGTGTATCCACCACCTATACGTCATACGAAGAAGTGGCCGTCCAGTGTCCGATAAGCGGCGGGTTTTGCCCTGCTCCTCATCGGCATCGTTGTCTATACTGTCGATGTCTTCGGAGCCGTAATCAAGCACGTCGGTTAGATCCTCGACAGTGGCTATGAAAAGTGGGTGGCGGGTGGGAAGCAAAATTCCCCATCATCAGCCCCTAGTTCGAACCGGACATAATTCGGCTGTGAGTCTCCCACCAGGGACAGGCTCTTTAATGAGTTTAGCACATCGCCCAAGGGCGAGTGCTGGAAGATGTCTGCGGCGCTGAATTCGAAGATCGATAACCGATCGAGCTCGGCGTCCGCAGGCATACGTGGTTCGGAATTTATGACCGGAGACGAGTCCGGAGTTCCGGTAACGCAGATATTGCATGAGGTTGACTCTGTGTGCAGCTCCAACGCCGCGGGATCCGTGGCCTCCGTGGTGGGGTTAAGCTTCCCGTCCTTAGATGGCACGATCTGCTCCGGGTCTAAGGCCAGAGCAACTGCAGGAACGATCTCCTGAGTTTGGTCCGATGACAGATTTAGATCATGTGCATCGGGGTGATAGGGAGCGGCCGCTGCGGTCTCGAATCCGGTGAAGATCAAGTCTCCACGGATGTCCGCAACGTAGTTCAAGCTTCCGAATCTGACCTGGCCAGGGGCATAGCTATCGATCTGCTCCAGATGGCCAATCGAGTTGGCCTGCAGTACAAAGCCGCCAAATACGAAGATCTGTCCGAGGGGGAAGGTTTCCCCTTGGACAGCGTCGCTGTGGATGATAGATGGGGCCATCAAACCTTTAGGGGACGGCACAATGGAACTCTCAATGAAAGCACCAATGTCGGTGTCAAAACCGGCGGATCTCGGGTAGGGGGTCCCGAATTGTGCATCTAAGGTCGATGGTAACAGGAGACAGGGGACACAATGTTTACCCAGGTTCGGGCCCTCTCTATGGAGGTAATACCCTACTTACTGCTTGATTGATCTTGATGAATATGAGTATTACAAGAGTTGATCTACCACGAGATCGTAATGGCTAAACCCTAGAAGTCTAGCCTGTATGACTATGATCATGAATGTCCCCTCTGGACTAAGCTCTCCGGTTTATATAGACACCGGAGAGATCTAGGGTTACATTAGGTCGGTTACAGAAAAGGAATCTTCATAGTTGGTCGCCAAGCTTGCCTTCCACGCCAAGGAGAGTCCTATCCAGACACGGATGCAGTCTTCGGTCTTCATATCTTCACGGCCCATCAGTCTGGCCCATGGCTAACAGGCCGGACGCCCGAGGACCCCTTAGTCCAGGACTCCCTCACCAACCGTCTACGACACCCCCTAGAAGAACATGCACGCCACGCAAGCGGCCGCCATCGGCGTGGAGCAACTGTAGGGCGAGGAACTGCAGGAGCGCCTGTAGCGCGTGAACGAGCTCCTCAACACCGCGAACGCGCAGCAGGACCGCCTTGACCGTTCGGTGGGATCGGTCTCGCACCACACCAAAGGCCTCGAGCACGAGCAGCAGAACACGACGTCTTCCCTGCGCCCCAACGAAGCTCAATCCGTCCAGACCCGAACCCGGCGCACCCGCGCCGTGACGGCCGGAGACGACCTGGGCGATGAGACGGCCACCGGAGGCCAGCGCCAGCAAGACACTCCTCCGCCATCGGCCGACACGGCAACCTGGCTTTGGCCAACCCGGCACCCCGCAGCCCCGTTGCAAGCCGGCTAGGCCCGCACGCCATCGACGATGCCGATGCTCGCCGCCGCCTCGACCAGCTTGCCCTCTCCTTTGAACTGAGGGAAGACAACGCTGTTGGGCCGGCTTGTTTTGGCCCACACATCCGGGATGAGCTCTACCACAAAGGGTTCATGCTGCCCCGCGACACCCCCAAGTACAATGGCACCGTCAAGCAGGAGGACTGGCTCATCGACTACACCACCGCCATCGGCATCGCGGGCGGCAATCGCCGCCTTGCCGTGCGCTATGCCCCGGTCATGCTCCAGGGTTCGGCCCGCACGTGGCTGAACAACCTGTCGGCTAGCAGCATCAACGCGTGGGTCGACTTTGAGCAGGCCTTCATCTGCAACTTCACCGGCACCTAAAGCGTCCCAGCCGTCCAAGTCAGCTCGCCATGTGCGTGCAGGGGCCGACGGAAACTGGCCGCGAGTACCTCGCACGCTGGACCGAGCTCCAGAACAGCTGCGAGGGCGTCCACGAGGTCTAGGCCATCCAGTACTTGACGAGCGGCTGCCGGGATGGCACCCTCCTCAAGCACAAGCTACTGTGATCCGAGCTAAAAACCATGGCGGTGCTCATGGTCACGGCAGACAAGTACACCAACGCCGACTCCGCCATCAAGATCCAGATGGTGCTGGACGAAGCCGGCAAGGCGAAGCCGACACCGCCTCCAAAGCCGGCCGGTGAGAGCAGTCGCCAGCAGAACAACAACAAGCACAGGGCCGACCAGCAGGCCCCCCGGTACGACAACTGCCTCATCGCGACCGCCAAGTAGGCGCCCGTGGCCGAGTCGGCCGGCAAGTGCCGGCAAACCTGTAAGATGGTGTGGCAACCCACCATGAGCTTCGAGGAGGTGCTCAAAGCTCCCTGCAAGCACCATAGCGGCGCGAGGCCGTCAACGCACACGCTCCGGTAGGGCGCCATCACCAAGCGCATCATGAGGGGCGACATCCAGCCGTCTCCAGCTCCGGCTCCGGGCGTGGTGCAGCCGGCTCCGCCTCCCCCGCCCCCCAGCAAACGGCGCGGTGCGCAATGATGTCTTCCCCAACCAAAACGTGAGCTACGTTGTCTTCACCAGCCTTGGCGACGGCAAGCGTAGCTAGTGCCTGTACCGACAAGAGGTGAACACCATCGTCCCGACCAAGCCGGAATACATGCATTGGGTGGAGCGCCCGGTCAGCTGGACCCGGGACAACCACCCGGTCGTCATGCCGAACACGGGTGGCTACGCCCTCATCCTCGACGCCACCATAGTCGCCACCCGGCGCACCTGCAAGTTTTCATGGGTTCTCATCGATGGCGGCAGCAGCATCAACATCCTCTACCGCGGCACCATGACCAAGCTCGGCCTCGAAGGCAAGGACTTGGAGCCATTGTCGTGGGAGTAAGTCTGACAATAAGAGTAGGGGGTACGTAGGAGGAGGCAAGATCCTAGCTATGGTGAGGTTGTGCACGCAAGATTTACGAGTTCAGGCCCTTCTCGGAGGAAGTAACAACCCTACGTCTCGGTGCCCGGAGGCTTGGTCGACTGGATTATGCGTGAGAGTTACAGGGGGTGCGAACCCTTGTGCCAGAGGAGGGGGTGGCTTATATAGAGTGCGCCAGGATCCCAGCCATCCCACGTTATAGGGTTCAATGTACATTAAGGCAGGACGTTACTGGTAACGCCAGCTATAAAGAGCTATCAATGATCTTTAATACTACGGAGTGAATGCCTGACCGTTGCCATCCTGAGTGACTCTAGGTCTTCTGTACTCCGAGTGGTTTCTTGTATGGTCAAGTGACTTCATCTTGGTCGAATGGAATTGGGGTATCCGAGTGAGATAATTGGTCGAGTAGATTGCACTCCAAGGTTACTTCAGTCCATCTTTTGTTATACTTTGAATGTTCTTGATTCTAGGGTAGTGACTTGGGTAGGGCGCCTAGGTCAGGCCTATGACCCTACCCTAGGTCCATGGCATCGTCAGCCATCCCGGATGGTCTTCCATGGCATCGTGCCGGGTCTCTCCAGCTCCCCCATCGGCCGGATCCGGCTAGACGTCCTCTTCGGCACGAGCGACCATTTCCGGCGCGAACCAATCTGGTTCGAGGTGGTGGACCTATCCAGCGTGTACCATGCGCTGCTGGGCTGACCTGCGCTTGCCAAGTTCATGGCGGTCCCCCACTATGCCATCCTGAAGATGAAGCTACCGGGTCCCAAGGGCCTTATCACCTTCACCGGTGACTACCACAAGTCCCTGGAGTGCGCCCAAGCCGGCGCCAAACTTGCCGAGTCGCTGGTCATAGCCGAGGAGCGGCGCCAGCTCGACCGGATCGTCACGTTGGACAACGATATGCCGGCCATGCTAGCTTCGGCCAAGGAGCTGGCTAGCGAGGCCTCGTTCCAGCCGTCCAAGGAGACCAAGAAGGTCAAGCTGAACCCAGAAGACCCCAGCTGCAGCAAGTACGTCGTCGTAGGCACCCGCCTCGACAGCAAATAGGAAGGCGAGCTCGTCGACTTCCTCCGTGAGAATCGGGATATCTTTGCATGGACCCCAAAGGACATACCGGGAATTTCGAGGGAGTACGCCGAGACAAACTACACGTCCACAAGGACGCCAAGCCTGTCCGTCAACCCCTACGTCACTTTTCAGAAGAGAATAGAAGAACCATAGGTGAAGACGTCGCCAAGCTGCTCGCGTCCGGCTTCATCATGCAAGTGTTTCACCCTGAGTGGCTGGCCAACCCAGTCCTCATCCTGAAGAAGAACAACACCTGGCGCATGTGCATAGATTACACCAGCCTGAACAAGGCCTACCCTAAGGATCCTTTCACCCTCCCGCGGATCGATCAAGTCATCGACTCCACCGCCGGCTATGAGCTCCTGTCCTTCCTAGATGCTTACTCCGGCTATCATCAGATCAAGCTGGACCCGGCCGACGCCCTGAAGACGTCCTTCATCACGCCCTTCGGGGCGTATTGCTACATCACCATATCGTTTGGCTTGAAGAATGCCAGCGACACCTTCCAGCGCTGCATGCAGAAATGCCTGCTGACGCAACTCGGCCGCAACATCCACATGTACATGGACGACATCGTGGTGAAGACCAAGCAGCACCTCACGCTCCTTGATGACCTGAGGGAGACCTTTGCCAATCTGCGCGAGTACCGGATCAAGCTCAACCTGGAGAAGTGGGTTTTCAGCGTGCCGGCCGGAAAGCTGCTCGGCTTCCTCGTCTTGGAGCGCGGCATTGAGGCAAACTCGGAGAAAATCAAGGCCATAGAGTGCATGAGCAAGCCGGCTTGGCTGCGTGATGTCCAGAAGTTCACCGACTGCTTGGCCTCGGTCAGCCGGTTTCTCAACCGGCTGGGCGAGAGGGCCTTGCCCCTGTATCAGCTGATGAAGAAGACGACGCCGTTCGAATGGAACGAACAGGCGGATGAAGCGTTCCGGGATCTCAAGCGCATGCTCTCCACCACACCCGTCCTGGCCTTGCCGGCTGACAAGGATCCGTTGTTGCTATACATCGCCGTCACCCCACAGTCGGTCAACACGGTGCCGGTGGTCGAGTGACCAGAGAAGGGCAAGATCCAGTCTGTCCAGCACCCGATCTACTACCTGAGCGAGGTGCTTTCCGCCTCCAAGCAAAACTACCCGCACTACCAGAAGATGTGTTACGGCGTGTACTTCACCACCAAGAAATTGAAGTAGTACTTCCAAGAGCATGAGATCACCGTGGTCAGCACGGCCCCCATCGGCGAGATCATGGGCTTCCGGGAGGCCTCTGGCCGGGTTGCCAAGTGGGCCATCGAGCTGGCCGGCCACACCATCCACTACGAGCCCCGCACCACGATCAAGTCCCAAGCCCTGGCCGACTTCCTCGTTGACTGGACGGAGACCCAGTACCTACCGCCGCCGCCGGATTCAACGCATTGGTGCATGCACTTTGGCGGCTCCAAGATGCGCTCCGGCTTGGGAGCCGTCATCGTGTTGTCATCCCCGAAGGGCGACCGGCTTCGGTACGCGCTCCAGATCTACTTCGCCGCCTCCAACAACGTCGCCGAATACGAAGCCCTTGTGCATGGCCTCCGGCTTGCCAAGGAACTCATCATTGGGCGCATCTGTGCTTCGGTGACTCGGACCTGGTGGTGCAGCAGTGTTCTGGCGAGTGGGATGCCCGGGACGCCAACATGGCAAGTTACCGCTTCCTGGTCCAGCAGCTCTCCGGCACCTTCGACGGCTATGAGTTCCTCCATGTCTCGCGCGTAGAAAATGAAGCAACCGACACGCTAGCCAAGATCGGCTCATCCCGGCAGGCCATACCATCCGGCGTCTCCCTCGAGCACTTGCGCAAGGGGTCCGTCAAGCCGTCCCCGGATTCTGAGTCAATCTTCATTGCGGATGACCCCGCAGCGCCCCTCCCCAACCCGGCCCCACGGGCTGCAGAATCCGGCCCGGGGACTGCCAATCTCCGCCCGGGGGCTGCCGAACCCGGCCCGGGGGCTACCATGCTCAACCCGGCTGCCGTCGTCCCTGACGCGGGGGCTGCCGCCCCAGAACCCGTCATGGCGGCCGTCTTCACTGTGGTGACGGCTTCGTCATGGGCACAACCGATCTTAGCGTTCCTGGAGGATGGGGTCCTCCCCATGGACGAGACCGAGGCCCGGCAAGTGCAACGCCGGGCGTCCGCCTACAACATCATCAACCACGAGCTCGTCAAGCACAGCACGACAGGCATGTTCTAGCGCTGCGTCAAGCAGGAGAAGGGCATAGAGATCCTCCTCGACATCCATCAGGGCGAGTGCGGGCACCACGCCGCCTCCAGGTCCCTGGTGGCCAAGGCTTTCCGCCATGGCTTCTACTGGCCCATGGCCCTCAAAGAGGCCGAGTCACTCGCCCTCAAGTATGAGGGATGCCAACACTTCAGCAAGCGCAGCCACCACCCGGTGTCGGCCCTGCAAACCATCCCGATCACCTGGCCCTTGATGTCTGCTAGAACTACATCGGTATTTCCCCAAAGAGGAAGGGATGATGCAGCACATCAACGGTAGGTATTTCCCTCAGTGATGAGACCAAGGTTATCGAACCAGTAGGAGAACCATGCAACACTACATGAACAACACCTGCACACAAATAACAAATACTTGCAACCCGACGTGTTAAAGGGGTTGTCAATCCCTTTCGGGTAACGGCGCCAGAAATTGGCAAAAGGACGTGAGAAAGTTGTAATAATTTGATAGATCGAACACCAAATAAAATAAAGTGCAGCAATGTATTTTTGTATTTTGGTTTAATAGATCTGAAAATAAAAGCAAATAAAAATAGATCACAAAGGCAAATATAATAAAGAAGAGACCCGGGGACCGTAGGTTTCACTAGTCGCTTCTCTCGAGAAAAATAGCAAACGATGGGTGAACAAATTACTGTTGGGCAATTGATAGAACTTCAAATAATCATGACGATATCCAGGCAATGATCATTATATAGGCATCACGTCCAAGATTAGTAGACCGACTCTTGCCTGCATCTACTACTATTACTCCACACATCGACCGCTATCCAACATGCATCTAGTGTATTAAGTTCATGGAAAAATGGAGTAATGCAATAAGAATGATGACATGATGTAGACAAGATATATTTATGTAGAAATAGACCCCATCTTGTTATCCTTAATGGCAACGGTACATACGTGTCGGTTCCCCTTCTGTCACTGGGATCAAGCACCGTAAGATCGAACCCATCACAAAGCACCTCTTCCCATTGCAAGATAAATAGATCAAGTTGGACAAACAAAACCCAACTATCAGAGAAGAAATACGAGGCTATAAGCAATCATGCATATAAGAGATTCAAATAAGACTCAAATAACTTTCATGGATAAAAAGATAGATCTGATCATAAACTCAAAGTTTATCGGATCCCAACAAACACACCGCAAAAAGAGTTACATCATATGGATCTCCAAGAGACCATTGTATTGAGAATCAAAAGAGAGAGCGGAAGCCATCTAGCTACTAACTACGGACCCGTAGGTCTACAAAGAGCTACTCACGCATCATCGGAGAGGCACCAATGGGCATGATGAACCCCTCCGTGATGGTGTCTAGATTGGATCTGTGGTTTCTAGAACTTGCGGCGACTGGAATTGATTTTTGTCAACTCCACTAGGGTTTCTAGAATATTGGGGTATTTATAGAGCAAAGAGGTGGTGCGGGAGCGGAGGTGGGCACAACCGACCTAGGCGCGCCTGGGCCTCCAGGCGCGCCCTGGTGGGTTGTGCCCCCCTCGGGGTGATATGTCTCCAACGTATCTATAAATTTGGATTGTTCCATGCCGTTAGATTATCATTCTTGGATGTTTTATAATCATTTTATAGTCAATTTATATCATTTTTCGATACTAACCTATTGACATAGTGCCAAGTGTCAGTTGCTGTTTTTTGCGTGTTTTTTACATGGCAGGAAATCAAAACCAAACGGAGTCCAAACGCAGCGAAACTTTTTGTGGATTTTTTTGGACCAGAAGACATCCAGTGGGCCGGAGAAGCGCCTGGTGGGTGCTCCGAGGGGAGCTATCGGGGGTGTCGTGCGACATATGCCAAAGGATGGCTTATCATGGAGGGGGCTAATAAGACGTCGCCGGTGCCAGGAAACGGGATGTGGCGTAGACATGCACACCGGCGAATCTTACCCAGGTTCGGGGCTCTCCTAGGAGATAACACCCCTACTCCTGCTCTGCGGGGTCTCCTCATGATCACTCAAGCAACAACGGTGGTTACAAGCTTGCTCCTTGAGCTGTTTCTCTAGAGGGGGAAAAAGAACAAGGCTAACCCTAGCTACCTCTCTCTATATGGGTGTGTGGATGAACTAGAGTCTGAACCCTCTGCATGGGTGCCCTGGGGGGTTTATATAGGCCTACCCCAGGGGTACAAAGGTAATCCGGCCGGGTGTTGGACTCGGCTGTCAGTGCCTCTGGTCACCGGCACCTCCGCCGGCAGATGGGGCCCTCCGCCTGGTGGTCCCCGCCGGCTGTCTCGTACTTGGACGACAGGCCGCGTCCGCCGCTCGTGGGTCTTGCTGGCTGCTCAGCACTGTAGCTGTGCTGGTAATGATGCATGCTTTGTCGGGGGAGGCGTGGCTACAGTACCACCGCCTTGCGGGCGTTCACTGTAGCCACTCCCCGTCTCTTCTGGTTAATGGCGCACAAACTCCAAGGAGAGGAAGAGCCGCCTGGTCAGGGGCCGGCCTCCCTACGAACCGACTGGTCTGGGCTCGTCGCCTCCTGGCTCCTTGAGGACAGGTAGGGCCCGCCGCTTGCGGGCCATACCGACATCCCATCGTGGGAGCATGGCTCCCTCTGACAGGGGTGATGTCAAGGGCAATGTGGCAACAGTGCCGCGCCGGGTGGGAGATCTCCGTCTGGTACGGTGCACTGTGGCCACGCTTGACCCTAGATTTGGGGGTGGCAGGGCGTGCTGTAGCCACGCCCTGTCTCCTCGCATTTATGTGGATGCAAACTTTGAGGATGCCTAGGGCCGCCTGCTAGGAGCCGGCCTCTCTGGAGGCCGTCTGCTAGGAGCCGACCCACCTCATGGCCGTCTGCTGGGCTCTGCCGTCTCCTGGCAGCCGGCCGCTTGGACCAGCCGGCCGCGAGGAGGCGGCGCTTGGCTCTTTGAATCTTGAGGGACCAGCCGACCCTGATGTCTTGAAGTGCCATGGGGGGCCGATGAGGCTACCCATGGCCAATTACTCCGACAGTAGTCCCCGAAGCTGATGAGGCTCCGCGGCTAGTGAAAGGAAGGAGCCTCGGCAGCTTCCTACTCTGAATGCTTTATCTGATCTTGCTCCGTCCGTCTTCCGGCGTACCAACTGCCAGGAGTCGGATATGTCCAGGCAGGCCGTCTGGTGGTTTTTGAAATGTCTTGGCTGGAGCTCGATGGTGCGCCAGCCTGGCGCCAGTCTTGCCGCCTGTCAGCTGCACGCCACGTGTTGCCAGCCGGCCCGGCCGCCTGCCAGCCCACGCGCGCGATGGGACATCGCCGCAGGGCGGGGCCCACCACTACCGGGCCTCGGCACACGCACAGATCCACTGTGGCCGAGGCAAACGGTTAGGATTCCGTGGCGTGATTACTCCACGCTGTTACTGCGCGGTTAATGCGGGGTCGTGGGGTCGTGGGCACAGTTAATCCCACGATCCCCATGCCTCGTCCCCTCGGCTTCGCAACCTAGGGCTATAAATAGGGGGAGGAGGGGGCGACATTAGCACGCGCGCCCTCCTGTCCCTCTGCCTTGCTCCTCCTCTTCTCTCTTTCCGCCGCCGCCGCACTCCTGCAACCCGCCGAAGCGCTGCCGCGGCCCGTCGTCACCAAGCCCGGCCTTTCCGCTGCGCCGTTGCTCCGTCAACCTCGAGATTCCATGGCGCGAGCGCGAGCCGGCGACTGGGATGGCTCAAATGTCAATGAAGACCACACCTACCTCCGCAACACGCGGCGGTTGCCTGTCGAGCGCTACGTCAAGGCGCGCGTCCCGCCTGAGGAGGAGATCTCGCCGGCGCCGGAAGAAGGCGAGAGCGTCATCTTCTGCTTGCATTTCCTCCGGGGCTTCGGCCTGCCGGCGAGTGGCTTCCTCCGCTCCTTTCTCCAGTTTTACCATCTCCAGCCGCACCACCTCACACCAAATACGGTGGTGCTGATGTTGGCCTTCGTCACGCTATGCGAGTGCTACCTCGGTGTTCTCCCCACACTCGAGCTATGGGGGAAGTTCTTCTACACCAAACTCGGCGTCTCCGCCAAGGACGAGGCGGCTCAGTGCGGCGCCTTCATCGCGTTACGGCGCCCAGGAGCCGGCAACCGCTTCCCGTCCATCACCTTGACCCAGTCCGTCAAGCTGTGGCAGAAGTCATACTTCTATGTGAAGAACGTCAACCCGACGCTGGACTTCATCAACCTGCCGGCCTACGAAGCCGGCCCTCTGGACGAGCCGCGCACCAACTGGACCTTCAAGCCGAAGCATTTGTCGCCCGCCTCCACCGCTGCTGTCAACAGGCTTAAGGAAATGACGGACTTGGAGGGCCTCCAGGCGTCCGACTTGTTGACCGCCTTCGTGGTGCGCCGGGTTCTCCCTCTCCAAGGCCGGCCTCACATGATCAGTTAGATGAGTGGGCACCGAGACCCATGCCGGCTGTCCACCCGAGAGATGCCGGCCACGGAGGTGGCCCGCATGGTGAACGAGATCGCGAATCTCAAGCTCTCGGAGTCGGACTGGCAGTTCGTCAAGCGGCCGTACTCCCGTGCGCATCCGCCTCCTGCCGTAAGCTCACAACTCTCCTTTCTTTCTTGGTCTTTTCTTATTCTGACGAGTTCTACTTTGCCGACTGATTAGTCGGACGTGTCGCAGCTCCTCATGATCCAGCAGGCAGTCGATGCCCTGGCGCAAGGCCAGGAGTACCTGCCGGACCGAGCGGTGAGCGACGCGGACGATCCCGACTTGGGGGCGGCTGCCTTGGAAGACGACGCCACAGGTGGTGGCGACGGGGCGGGCAGCTCCGGTGGGGGAGGCGGCCTCGAGACATGGCCAGATGACGATGAGGAGGAGGCCGAGCCGCGCCGCCAGCCGGTTGCCAACAGGGCGGGGGCGAGCTCCTCAGCAACGCCACCCGCACCAGGCGGTGCACCGAAGCGCCGAGCCGACACGCAGCTGCAAGGCGGTCGGCCGAAGAAGCCCAAGGGCTCGGCCGTGGCGACTAGGTGGGAGGAGGCCGCCGTGAAGGCAGCCCAGTTCCAAAGGGCCCTGAAGCAGCCCCGACGGTGTCCGCGTAAGAGCATATCTTTCTTTGTGTTTCCTTTGTCCTTTTTGTGTCTTTTTTGTAAACCTTCTCTGAATTCTTTTTGTCTTGTGTGAACATAGCCCCGCTCTCTCTTGAGCGGTCGGCCTCCGCCTCCATCATCGGTGGGATGGAGGGTTCTACCAACACCCGCCGCATAGACCCGCTCGCCGACCTCCGGGAGGCGACGGAGAAGAACGCGCGGGAGGCACGCGAGGAGAAGGAGAGGGCGGAGCGGGCGAAGGCGGACGTGGGCAACGCGGCGCAGGAGGAGGCGGACATGGCGGCCTAGGCCCAGGCCGATGCCGCGGCCAAGGCCCAGGAGGAGGAGGCGACCAAGGCCCAGGAGGAGGAGGCGACCAAGGCCCAGGAGGACGCGGCCGCCAAAGCACAAGCGGGAGCAACCGCGGGTGGCCAGGCTCCACAGCTAGTCATTCCGCTGCGGTCCATGCCGCCGGTGACAGGGATCCCAGCGCCAACTGGAGGGGCCGACAACGACCAGCCGGTCATGGAGAGGGAGGGAGGCGACATCGTCATCCTAAGGACGGAGGCGTCCCAGCAGACGCCGGCTGCCGAGGCTCAGGGCAGTCGGCCTGACGCGCCGTCGGCGCCTCGAGTCGCCCACAACGGTCACCACCACCGCCCTAGACAGCTTCTCTTCCAGAGCGCACAAGTCTGGACCTGCTTCCAGGAAGACGCAGTCCACCTGAACATCCACCTAGGCGCGTGAGAGCACCGGCGACACCACCGGTTCGAAAGGAACCGAAAAGCCAGGGCCTTGAATGCTACCCGCCGACTCCGCTCGCATGATCTGACTCCACGAGACGCCAAGGCGGACCGCCCCGGCAGGCGGAGGCCCAGGCGGTGGCGGGGGCAGTCTCGTCGGAGGCGGCGACTGACGGATTTGGCGAACCGCAGCGGGAGGCGGCACCGAGGAGGGTGGGCGCTGGCGCAACACCGGGGGCGCACGAGGGGGGTCCGCCAGCGAAGGGCTTCAAGGGCGTCGGCGTGGGTTGGTGCAGTCTCTTGAGATGTGGCCGTGCTCGCCACAACGCACACACACTGGCAGGTTTGTGCACATGGCGGAGATGTGACGGTCACTTCCACAGTTGTAACAGCAGCCTACCAGCTCAGCCGGGATGCGGCTCCTCAGGGATCTGGAGGAGGGGAGGATGTTCGGCCATCTGCCCGGCAGAGAGCGCCTGGCCGGAGCAGGCGGCGGACGCGCCCAAGGAGCAGCCACCCGACAGCCAGGACGGGACTGCCACGCCCCACCCGCCGCAGCCACCTGCGCAGGAGGACGAGAGGGTTCCCCGCGCACCATTGGACCTCGCGCGGTGCCGACTACGTCCGGGACAAGGACGAGTGAGCACAGCGCCGGCCTGGCTAGAGCAGGAGGCGGAGAGGGGGGGGGCAGAGGAGCCCGATGACGCCGCCGAAAGCAACACCCGCGAAGCCATGGTGGCCGCCAGGTCCGGAGCGGAGGCCGGCGGGGTTTGGTGGGGGCCGAGGCCAGAGTGGTCGCCGGCGCAAGGCAGAGGCGTGGGGGAACAGGGGAGCGGAGGCGCGGGGGAGCGGAGAGGACAACACCTCACTTCACTTGCGATGTGGATTAACTGCTGATCTGGTGTCGAAGTAATTGCTGCATCGCCACCAAAACCCACCATCTCTTAAGCTAAAGTAGACTGAGCTAACCCCTATATTAGCATATTACTAAGATAAACAGAAGGCACTGTAGAATCATTTAGGAGGTGACCTTGTCAATCTGAATGTGGAGGGACAGCGTCCTCGACAACCCAGCCCCGGCCAGCAGCTTGGGCGGAACTGTGAAGAAGGCCAGCTCCTACACGACGACGTCACCGGGATCCTCGCTGCTTGTCACCTCCATTTCCACCTTGACGACATTGGTCCTGCCTTTGGGCTCCCCCGGCAGGCCGTTCGCCCACAGCTTGGCCATGTAGTGCGGTAGTGGGGACGCCTCCGCTCTGATGCAGACGACCGACACGGCGATAGGCGCGCCGATGTTGAGCACGCCGCCAACCAAGAAAAACGCACGGCCATCCTCCTCCGCGAACAACAAGCACTAGTAAAAAAAGACACATCCGCGACATTTTGGGCCGAACGAATTTTTTTCTGTCATACATATGACACTTCTATGACGATAATTTTGACAAAACCCGGTATCATCATAGATGTGGTGGGCTCCTACTTCTATGAGAAAAAATCATGACAGAAAATGGGCTTTTCGTCCTGGGCGGGCCAGAGACGCAGCTGCATGACATTCTTTGGGCCGTCCATGACGGAAAAAACCGTGGTTGAAGCGAGGGCGAGGAAAATTTCGGGGAGTTCCCGGTTACGGTGGGAGGTCGGGGGCCGAGCGATGCGCATTTCTCTCATACACGTACGCGCGTGTGTGCGAGGCGTTGGCTCTAACTGAACCCGAGCGAGGCGTTGGGCTCTAACTGAACCCGAGCGATTGCAGTGTAGACTAAGCGTTACTGAACCCGAGCGATCGATCGATGGCTGTTAACTGAACCCGATCGAGCGATTCCTTCGCTACTGCTGCTAACTGAAGCCGATCGATGCTGCCTCTGGGATGAACAGTGAGCGTTGCGGGGGGGCGGGGGTTGGATGAACAGTGAGCGGTGGCGTTGCCTCTGGATGAACAGGACCCCGTGGTGTGGTGGAGGGCTGGATGAACAGTAGACGGTGGAGGGGTGCCCGTGGAGGGGTGGTTGAACAGCACCCCGTGGTGTGGAGGGCTGGATGAACAGTAGACGGTGGAGGGGTGCCCGTGGAGGGGTGGTTGAACAGTAGCCGGTGGAGTAGCGCGCGGTGGAGGCTGGATGAACAGGAGCCCGCGGAGGCTGGAGGAGGTCGACGGTAGCCCGTGGAGGCTGGAGGAGGTCGACGGTGGAGATGAACAGTATCCCGTGGAGTCCTGTTTTGCGGTACGCCACACCCCTCACGATGAACAGGACCCCCGTTTTGACCATAGGAGGTCCGTTTCGTCCGTTTTGCGGTACGCCACACCCCTCCCGATCAACAGGACCCCCGTTTCGACCGTAGGAGGTCCGTTTTGTCCTTTTTGCGGTACGCCACACCCCTCTCGATCAACAGGACCCCCGTTTCGATCGTGGGAGGTCCGTTTCCTCCGTTTTGCGGTACGCCACACCCCTCCCGATCAACAGGACCCCGTTCCGAACGTAGGAGGTCCGTTTCCTCCGTTGTGCGGTACGCCAAGCCTCGTTTCCATCGCGTGTTCCGTCCAAGCCCTCCCGATTAACACGACCACGCATTCCGTTCCGACCCAGCTGGTTGGCTCCCACGCGTTCCGTTGCCTCCTGATGAACACGACGCATTCCGTTGCCTCCCCATGAACACGACGCATTCCGTTGCCTCCCCATGAACACAACGACGACGCTGTTTCTCCGTTCCGACCCAGCCATGTACACGAGCCCTGGCCGTACGTATGCGCGAGTAGGCGTTCGAGACCCCGCCCGTATGTACACATACGTGGCCGTATTTTCTTTCTTGCACCCTGGCCGCTGTACGTACGTGTACATGCTACGTGCGCGCCTCTACTACGACACGTACGCGCCTCTACTACGACACGTGCGTGCCTCTACATCCACCAGTATATATGTACGTACACGTTCGCGACCAGAATGACAACGCTACGTATGCTTCGACCAGGTGGGTCCCGACTGTCAGGCACTTCCTTGCCTGCGAAGATGTAGCTGGTGGGTCCCAGCAGTCAGGGGGGGGGAACCGATTTTTTTGCCCGGACGCACTTCCTTGCGTGCGAAGATGTAGCTGGTGGGTCCCAGCAGTCAGGGGCAAACGTTTTTTTCGTGAAATACGGTGGCCCGTCCGGTGGGTCCCCGCTGTCAGGTGGAGGAATAATTATTTTGCACGTAATAAGGAGGCACTTCCTTGCTGCGGCCGTGGACCCAGCTATCAGCCTCTCCACGTACAGTCCACGTCCGATGGAAGCCGTTCCTTGACCACGTTGACCACGCCGCGCCGAGAGCACCAGGGCGGTGGACGACGGCGAGGCCTAGGAAGGGGACGACACGGAGCCGGGAAGACGCGGCAGTGGATGCCCACGCGTAGAGGAGTACGAGGGTTCACTGGTTCGCTGCGGTGTGAGGCTGCCGTCGCCGCAGAATAACAGGGGGTGTGGGTGAGTAGAGGGATGGCCTGGCCAGCGGTGGGAGTAGTAGGGGGCGGTGAGGCCTCCGCCGCATCGCAGCCGGCCACGGGAGGCAGGAGCACGAGGCACGACCGGCGCTGGTTTGGGCGGCTGGAGCAAGAAGACCAGAGGTTGAAGAAGCACTACGGCCGTTGGATGGACATCGTACGGTCACTGGAGCTAGAATCGTGCATATTGACTAAGTTGACAAAGCCCTCCGTCCCCGTCAACTTAGTAGGCCCACAAGTCAGCCTGCCACTATACTGGGTCCCAGCTAACAGGGGGAGTATTCATTTTTTTGTGCGTAATAAGGAGGCACTTCCTTGCGTGCGAAGATATAGCTGGTGGGTCCGAGCTGTCAGCGGCGGTAACGTTTTTTTCGCGAAATACAGAGGCCCTTTCGGTGGGTCCCTGATGTCAGGTGGAGGAATCATTATTTTGCGCGTAATAAGGAGGCATTTCCTTGCGTGCGGCCGTGGACCCAGCTGTCGGCCTCTCCACGTACAGTCCACTTCAGATGCATGTCGGTCGTTGACCACGTTGACCAGGCCGCGCCGAGAGCACCAGGGCGGTGGACGACGGCGAGGCCTAGGAAGGGAACGACACGGAGGCAGGGAAGACTCGGCAGTTGTTTCCCACGCGGAGGGGAGTACGACTGTACGAGGGTTTACTGGTTCGTCTGCCGTCGCCGGAGAATAACAGCAGGTGTGGGTGAGTAGAGGGATGGCTAGGCCAGCGATGGGAGTACGGTGGGGCGGTGAGGCCTGCGCGGCAGCACAGCCGGCCGCGGGGAGGAGGGAGCAGGCAGTCCCGCCGGCGCTTGTTTGAGCGGCTGGAGCAGGAAGAGCAGAGATTGAAGAAGCACGACGGCCGTTCGATGGACATCCAACAGTCACTGCTTGTGCGTCAACCTTTTTTTAGGAAAGCCTCAAATCTGTGGAAAACAGCATACAGCCCATCTGCCATTATTTCTAATAATTTACAGCCCATTTGCTAATTCTTAAGGTTTTTTTGGAGCCCATATTCTTTTTGTTAGCATTACAGCCCATATTGTGGCCACGGTTAAAAAATTATACGAAATTTTGCATATTTCGGTGCGGTCCGAACTGTTTTTAATCCCGAAATTTCGACTCACATTCAAACTGATTTTAAAAATAAATGTATATCAATATAAAATCCAACAAATTCTCCACGCATAAAAATTAATGTAATTTAAAATCTCGAAATGAAAAAAAGATATTTGAAACTAATTGCCGGTTTGATGTGTTTTAAAAATGTACAGCCCATTTCTCATTACTGATAGGCCATTTTCTCGGCCAGCCGAATGAAGCTCTCCTCGTCTTGAAAGATTTGCAGCCCAACAGGCCTGACAAAGCGACTTACTTGGCAAATCACAAAAAAACTGGGCTGTGGCCGTGGACCCAGCTGTCAGCCTCTCCACGTACAGTACTCTTCCGATGGAAGTCGGTCGTTGACCACATTGACCACGCCGCGCCGAGAGCACCAAGGCGGTGGACGACGGCGAGGCCTAGGAAGGGGACGACGCGGAGCCGGGGAAGACGCGGCAGTGGATGCCCACGCGGAGAGGAGTACGAGGGTTCACTGGTTCGGCTGCGGCGTGAGGCTGCCGTCGCCGCAGAATAACAGGGGGTGTGGGTGAGTAGAGGGATACCCTGGGCCAGCGGTGGGAGTAGTAGGGGGCGGTGAGGCCTCCGCGGCATCACAGCCGGCCACGAGAGGCAGGAGCACGCGGCACGACCGGCGCTGCTTTGGGCGGCTGGAGCAAGAAGACCAGAGGTTGAAGAAGCACTATGGCCGTTGGATGGACATCGTACGGTCACTGGAGCTAGAATCGTTCATATTGACTAAGTTGACAAAGCCCTCCGTCCTCGTCAACTTAGTAGGCCCACAAGTCAGCCACCCACTATGGTGGGTCCCAGCTAGCAGGGGGTATTCATTTTTTGGTGCGTAATAAGGAGGCACTTCCTTGCGTGCGAAGATATAGCTGGACCCAGCTGTCAGCCTCTCCACGTACAGTCCACGTCCGATGGAAGTCGTTCCTTGACCACGTTGACCACGCCGCGCCGAGAGCACCAGGGCGGTGGACGACGGCGAGGCCTAGGAAGGGGACGACGCGGAGCCGGGGAAGACGCGGCAGTGGATGCACACGCGGAGAGGAGTACGAGGGTTCACTGGTTCGGCTGCGCTGCCGTCGCCGCAGAATAACAGGGGGTGTGGGTGAGTGGAGGGATGGCCTGGCCAGCGGTGGGAGTAGTAGGGGGCGGTGAGGCCTCCGCGGCAGCACAGCCGGCCACGGGAGGCAGGAGCAGGCGGCACGACCGGCGCTGCTTTGGGCGGCTGGAGCAAGAAGACCAGAGGTTGAAGAAGCACGACGGCCGTTGGATGGACATCGTACGGTCACTGCAGCTAGAATCGTTTATATTGACTAAGTTGACAAAGCCCTTGGTACGTCAACTTAGTAGGCCCACAGGTCAGCTTCCGAAACGGTGCGCCCCAGATGTCAGGGGGAGGAATCATTTTTTGGGCGGGTGAAGCTAGAATATCCGAGATTGAAGAAGAAGCACGGCATCCGTTGGATGGACATCCAACGGCCACTGCTGCTAGAACCGTGTGTTGACTATAAGTTGACAAAGCCTTGCATACGCGTCAACTCTGTTTTTTAGGGGACGCGTCAACTTAGTAAGGCCAGAAGTGTGTGGCAGAGAACTTATAGCCCATTTGAGATTTGTAAGAATGTGTAGCCCATTTTTGAATTCTAATGGAATTTACTACAGCCCATTTACAGTTTGTTAAAAGTACAGCCCATTTCAACCAACCGTTCAAAACAGAATTCAATAAAATTTCCCACATTTTGATGGGATCCGAAATATTTTTATCCCGAAATTTCTAGTCAGATTAAATACAATTTCAATATAAATTTATATTACGTAAAAATCCAACGAAACATTGCGCTCGCAACAATTAATGAAATTAAAATTTTCAATATCCAAAAATAATATTTTATAAAGTAATCACGTGTTTGGTGCATTTTTTATAGTTACTGCCCAGTTTTTATAATTACATCCCATTTATTATTTCTTAAAGCCCATTTTCTTGTTAAGCCTAATGCATCCCTCCTAGGAAAGATTTGCAGCCCAGCGGGGCGGAGAATAACAACTTGACCTTGCCTGGGTATTCCTAAAAAAAGTATAGCTGGGCTAGCCATTTTCAGCTTGAAAAAAATTAATATCTGGGCTGGATATCTGGCCTGGGCTAGACGGGCCACAGCCCGCCCAGTTAATACCTGCAGCGATGTTTTCGTTGTTGTTCAGAGGAGAAAAATTAATATCTGGGCTAAACATCGAAAAACTCTGCAGTGCTCACACCTCAAAAACACAAATACTGCTCGAGCTGCTTGGTCCCAGCTGTCGGCCGCTTCTTGTGCAATTCTCTCGTTTATTGACTACTACATAGGTTGACAATGGTGTGGGACCGTGATGTCAGGAAACCAGGAGGAAGCAAAATAAATTATAGTTATATATATATATATAATAAGGAGGCACTTGCGTACGTGAGGCTATGGACCTGGTGGGTCCCCATTGTCATCCTCTCCAAGTAAAGTCATCTCCTCGCCCGCGCGCGCTTTCCGCCCGAAACAGTCAGCGCCGCCCGCCCCGCTTCCCGGTGCAGGCGATTGCTCCGCCTTCAAACGACACAAGTGCCGTCCGTCCGTCCATCTGCCGCCCACATTAATGATACGCGGTTGCCGAGGCGGCTACTCCGGCGCCACACGTCCGTCCCTCCGCCCGCCCACCATTGCTATATAAACTGCTGCGCCGGCCATAGCCGCAGTCATCCGCATCCGTTCCCTTTCTCCTGTCCACACCACTACTGCCCACCATGGCTTCCTCGCGCTCCAGCGCTCTTCGGGACGGGCGGACGACGGACCACAAGGAGATGGCAGCCATTGCTGCCGACCGGCTGGCCGGCAGGCAGCCGGAGGACGACGACGTCCCAATGGAGAACATGGTAGTCGACGATCCGGCGCCAACCCCCTCCTCCGCGCCATCCTCGCCGGTGCATTGCACCATGACCATCGGCGAGGCCCGTGCCCAATATATGGACAGGGTGAGGCAGATGCGTGAGGAGCAGTTCCGGGAGGCGCAGGCCGACGCCGCCTACAACCACCATCTCCTCCAGGAGCACCTGCAGGCGGAGGAGCAGATCGCCGCGGAGCGGGCGGAGCAGGAGGCGCTGCTCGACTCGTACCGCTCCGCCCGCAAGGGCCGCCTCGAGCGCTGGCGGTACCGCATGCGGGTGGCGGAGGCTGCGGCCGCCTACAAAGAGGCTAGCAAAGAGGGCGATGAAGCGGGCGAGGCGCTGTTTGGCGAGACCGAGGACGAGGCAGAGGACAATGCCGGCTCCGACGAGTCCCCGCTCCGCTGGCGTCGACGAGGCCCTGCTCCGCCGAGGCCCCGCGGCGCCAACAACGAGGCAGAGGACACCGCCGGCTCCGCCGAGGCCCCGCCCCGCCAACAACGAGGCAGAGGACATCGCCGGCTCAGCCGAGGCCCCACCCTGCCGGCAACGTGGGGGAGGATTTCCACCGCTCCGCTGAGGCGCCGCCCGCCGGCAACGAGACAGAGGACATCGCCGGCTCCGCCGAGGCCCCGCCCCGCTGCCAACGAGGCCGCGCCACACAGAAAACGAGGAAGAGTAGAACACGGTAGGTCGCCGCCGCTCGGGTCCAAGTAAGGCCACCGCTGCTACCCTCCGGTTGAAGCCAAGCTAGGCGGGTTGACCATTGACGGCCGGTTAGCTTCTTGGCGGCGACGTGGAGTCGGAGAGCTGCGCTGGAGAAGAACGCTGCTTCTACTTAACTGCTGGTGCAGTTGGCTGACTGACACGTGGGCCCAACAGGCCACATGTCAGTTACGCAACTGCACCTGCAGTTAAGTCACTGAAGCTTCTGTTCGGCTCAGCGGGACACAGGTGGGTAGCTTCGGTTAATTAATTATACCTCCAGCGCACCCCTTTTTAGTTGAAGAATGTATGAAATGTAATGAAATCCGGCATGTTTATATGAAATCCGACCGTGTATGAATGAATTTATTTCGATTAGTTCGAATTCCTGTATCACTGGCATTGGATGAACATGCAAAACAATACGTACTAGCATTATTCCCAGGGTGATCACCTCGTTTGCAGCAGTTTCACATGTACTCCCTCCGGTCCTTTCTAGTCTGCATACAAGTTTTGTCTGCAGTCAAAGTATCTCTACTTTGACCAATCTTATACAAAAAGTATGCACTTTCACAATGTGCGAAGTAAAAAGGAACAGAAGGAGTACAAAGAGTTTGAGCAGCTTTTTAGCGTTTCTGTACATTGCAATCAAACACACAGGCCTGGCAATTCATAGAGAACATTCAAAACAATCGATGATTATGCATCTCAGCGACTCACATGTCAGAGGCAATATTTACTTCACAACTAAAGAATAAAGAAAAAATTGATCGACGCTGCTGACAGCAAAGGGCGTCCCATTCGAAAATATCAAACGCATGTCTTGCTAAAATCAATGAGCAAAATTTGACAAGGTTGTCCCATTCCAAAATATCAAATGCCTACGATTGTGGAATGGGCAGGGTTTGCCATCAGTTCGGACATTGACATGGCACCTCGTGCTAAATAAACCAGCTGTTCTTTTTGTGCAGTTCCACCAAAATCAACCAAATTCGCGCGTAGCTTGTATGATTTCGCCCTCATATGTTGCAACGCCTTGAACTTATCGGCACCTCCTTTCTTGTGGTGGAAATGAATGATTCGATGTATTCATGAACATTTTGTGCAGTTCCCATTGAAATCAAGCTGAGCACCCCTGTTTGCACAAATACAAAAAAGTGATTAGTATAAAGCAAACTGTACTATGAATTGACAGTTTCAACAGGCACATACATGGTCCATGTAGAGCACACTTTTAGAAAAATGGAACTCACCAGAAAGAATCCTAGAACAACATTGTACTCGCGCATCACAGCAAAAAAATGGAGATTTGTCAGTCCTTCTGAGCTGAAGTTAGTTTGGTCTTGTGGGGAGTAATGTAACCATCCTTCAACTGCTCCTTCTGATGAGAAGATAGACAGGGCTTCTTCATCCTGGCATAATCGGAACTAGTCACTTCACGTACTCCATATTCTTCTTCAGAGGAAGATGATCCTGTTGTGCAAAGACAAGAGGACTACTAAATGCTAGCATCCCTGTTTGCTCGAAAAAAAGGAAAGGAAATATTTAAAACAGCACAGATGAAGCACTTCTCAAGGACAATACCACTTTTTCATGACAGTATCTAAACAGTAGCACAACACCAATAGAGATGACAAAGCTCAATCATATGGATGAAATCAGTGGGCGAGTACCAACCTTTGTCAGGAGGCTTATTGTGTAGAGCATACAGATGAAGCACTTCTCCGGAACCATCTGTTGCTATCTACGGTGGTGGCCATGCTTACTATATACTCCTCGATTAGTTTAATGTTTCCAACATCTTCTTGTGCAGTTCCACTAAAATATATGGTATCTTCAAAGAAGATCCCTGTTTGCACAAGTAGAGATAATTACATATTACATTAAGAGTGGCATCAAATCAGTGGCAAAACAATTGCTCGTTCCAGCCATAGCAATAAATTAAGATGCAAAACTATATCATTACTTGTGTCATCACAGTTCCAGTGCTTCATTACAGCACCGGGAGTTGATTTTTGTTTTTCTTCCGCTTGTTCTTCCCCTTCATCACTTGGTTCAATAACAGACAAGCTTCGCCTTCAATGTAAGATTTGGCATGTCAATTAGGGAGCACAAGTATAGTACTAAACTTAATTTTCTGATGAAAGTGGCAAAATACAGGCCAGCAGTTGTGAAATATCCTTATCTTACCTCAATGGGATATTACGGTGCACATACAGATTGGAAGTCTTGTCTCCATTTGTGCAGTTCACTAAAATCAAGCAACATTATCGTACAAGTAGCACAACATATGAAAGCACACTGCAGAATCATGTGAAAGAAGGCTAGTACTGACCTCTCATGATGCGGAATTCAAACAACTCACAAGAAGAAGATCTGAACCAAATTCGCCTTAACGGATAGGAAGTAAGATCTCCTCTTGTGCAGTTCCACTAAGATCAAGCAATCAAGCAACGTTGTCGGTGTGACATTTTGGTTGAACTGCACAAAACACTCTTAAAACAAAAGTGTTTTGTGCAGTGCAACAAAAGGTCACAATGGCAACGAGGTGAAGTAGATAACCCTGTTTACACAGAGGTGCAAAGGAAACAATTAGTGGTCAATAACGGTGGATGACACAGAAGCCAACAAAAAGAAGCATCTACCTTATCTAAATGGGAAAGAAAGCAAGACAGTAGCATTTCTCAAACGGTGGCATTGATTAATATTAACATAGAGATTATATTAACAATAAAATTCGTTAAACATGTAATTTGCTTTTAACTGTGGCATTGCATCAATTTTCCAGCGGCATTATTAGAGGGTGTTTGTTTACAGGGACATTTTGGTGTAGGGACTAAAAAAACTCCGTGTCAGTCCCATCTAAACCAAACAGGAGGGACTTTTAGGGACTAAAAGTGGGCATTTGGGACTAAAGAAAGAAGACCCCGAGGGAGTCTTTTTGGGACTTTTTCCAACAGTTGCCCCTGCCACGCATCGCACCTTGTCTCTATTAGTTCATTACTAGGGGTAACATGGTCTTTTAGCATGTCATTTAATAACCTCTAGTCCATGTTTAGTCCCTGGAACCAAGCAGGTAGGGACTAGGGAGTTTTTAACCAAACAGGGCCTTAGATTAACAACAGCTAATGAGTTGCACGGGACAGTGGACGCACCAGCACCATGTGCATCTACCGATGTACTGTGGTCATGCACAGTCTGTTGCAACAAAGAACAAACAACCAAGGAGCATATTTGTGTTGGTCCCAGTTTTGTTATCTTTAGACACCTTTCCCTATGTGAGCGCAGCAAATCTAGTCCTGCTCAAACTCTACAGCCTTGTCCCTTCCTTTCCTTTTTGAACTAGTACTTTCGCCCCTTCCTTTCCTCTTTGAACCACGTCCTAGATTTATGCGATACAACTTTCCCCACTACTTTCCCCCATTCCTTTCCTCTTTGAACCACGTCCTAGATTCATGCTATACAACTTTCCCCCTTCATTTCCTCTTTGAACCACGTCCTAGATTCATGCTATATACAACTTTTCCCACTACTTTCCCCCACTCCTTTCCTCTTTGAACCACGTCCTAGATTCATGGTATACATGCAGCTAGAGCAATGCATGTGGAGTAAGTAAATTATACCTTAAGGTTCTTGGGGCGTGGTTCGGTGGGCGACGGGACGGCGGCGAAGAAGAAGGGGTCGGAGGCCCTCCCGCGCCGCCGCTGGGTGGAAAGTGAACAGCTGCGCCGGTAGTCCCTCGCCGACGGCGACAGCGTTAAGCCTCCTTCCCTTCCCGGCGGACGGATCCTGCCGGCTCTTTGAGCAGCAGTGAGGGGAGAGAGAGGCCAACGAAGTCTTGTTTAGATCTGGAGAGGGCGAGAGAGTGTGAAGAGAGCAACTACAAGCGCTGAGGCTCCAGCGGGAGAGGGCGAGAGAGTGTGAAGAGAGCAACTACAAGCGCTGAGGCTCCAGCGTGTATATATATACTGGAGAGAGAGTGTGAAGCGTGCAAACCCTAGAAAACATTTTGACCAGTCAAAGAATCCTCCTGGCACAAATTATGCTCAAGTGTAGTTATCGAACCCGAGACCTCAAGTTTGATGAGCGAACAGGCTAACCAGCTACACAACCCTCCCGTTATGTTCAACGAGAGGGAAATAACCTTTTATACATTCCTGCATTCGTGTGACAAGCATGCCGTGTTTTTTTGTGTGTGTGGGAGTCATTGGGATTTCAATCATAATCGTGTCATGTGGCTTTGGTGGTAAGACTATCCACAGTGGTGCAGAAATAATGCAGCCTTAGTCACCTTACCTCTCTCCACGTAGTACGTTGGGTCCCACCAGTCAGAGGGTGAAACAAACAAATTAATAAGAAAAATTAAAAGCGCCAGCGGTGTATCTTACCTCACACATCTCGCTACTGCTCGGGAACACTGTCCAATTGATCCCTCTGTTCGCTCACGTACTATTTTAAGTGAATCCTTATTATAACATGCACACAAATTTTGGGCACTTGTATTCGACTTAAGTCAGTGTGCCACCGTATCTCGTATACTTACTACTCCCTCCGTCTAGGTGTAATAAGTCACGTTAGAAGGTGCAACGGGACCAAGGTGCGTGCGTGTGCGTGTGTGTGTGTGTGTGTGTTTAACAGCATGTGTGTGTTAGAGAGAGCGACAGATCGACCTACTCCTACAGAGAGATGTTGTGTAGTGTAGTACGATTTTAGCCGCGAGAGTCGGTGCATCCTCTCGTTTCCGGGCGTGTCCGGTAGGGACATGTGGACAGCTGCCACGCCCGCTCCTGACCAGCCTGGCCCACCCAAAGCCCCTCCATCGCCCGCGCGCGCTTCCCGCCCGAAACGGTCAGCGCCGCTCCAAAGAATCGGTGCCGCATTCATGCCCGGGCAGAGCGGACGCGACCTCTCACTGGCGCAAGAGTGATGGTTGCTTCGTCCGTCCAACTTACTGCTGGGTCTATGTGATTTGACGGCTCATTGGTCTTTATTACTGAGGTGGTAGGACTGCTGGATGTCCCACGCTTTCGGCGAAAGGAGGTACTACTACTAGATTACAATTTTCTCCATTCTTACAGCGGAGGCGTGCAAGAGCAGTGAAAACACACAGGCTCAGTGATTACATGGCCCACCTCACACTATCACCGTGCGACACCTAACTCTTTACATAGTACTCCCTCCGTTCCTAAATATTACTAGATGAGTCCCCGCGCGTTGCCGCGGAACAGCGGTATATCTCTCTGCGCAAAATTATCGATTTCATAGAACTAAAAAAACTCTATAACCGCATGACAAATGTGGTAGCCAAACTAAATAAACTCCCATCATCATTTAGATCATCCCACGTAAGGAAAAAAGATCAGCCAACTCCTACTGCATAATGGGATTATATTTTTCTTTTTGACATGTTAATGGGACTTAAAAGCTCACTTACATGCATGCTACCGGTGCATGCTTGCATGCAGACATGTTGATGTGATTTAAAACCCACTCACATGCATGTGCCACGGTATTTCTGCATGCTTGCATGTGGCTTAGTGCGGAGCCTCTCAACGTCTAGATCAGACGGCTATTATGGACTGATTTACTTCATCTAACGGCTACATCAATTTTGATGATGTGGCTCAAGGAGAGGATAGAGAATTCCTAGTAGTGGGGGCTAGCTATTACTAGTAGATAAGTCTTTGTAGAGATTCCACTACATACGGAACAAAATGAATGAATCTACACTTAAAATGCATCTATATACATCCGCATGTGGTTCATGGTGAAATCTCTACAAAGACTTATATTTAGGAACGGAGGAAGTACTAGTATAGTACGTACTGTAATTTATCAGCGAGATAAATTTGTACAATGCTATGAAGCTTCCAGCTTCTGTTACATGTATCTTGCGTCCAAGGTTGCCCGTTGCAACATTTCATCAAATACAAAGGAGACTAACATGCATGCTATTGCATCTCAATGATTGACAGATCATAGCAAATATGTACTCCCTCCGTTCCAAAATAAGTGTCTCAACTTTGTGCAAACTTTAGTACAAAGTTGTACTACTACTAAAGTTGACACTTATTTTGGAACAGAGGCAGCTAAAGAAAAAACGATCCATGCAGTCCCTAGCCCTTGAACCGTGAACCCTGACCAGGCTTCAATTTGCTGGCAACGTTCGAGCTTCCTAATAAATGAAGTTTGCAACCTTTTGACCATCGGATCATTTTGTGCAGTTTCACCAAAATCGAGATGAGCATCCCTGTGGCAAAGAAATTGAAGAAGCGTGATTAGAATAAGATTACTGGGACTAGTTGATGAGACATAAACTCATCACAAATACAGTACGTAGAAGCCAGTAGAGGTATGTGCGGGGCAAAGAAGTAGAGAAATATCCACAGGGAGTGATGTGGGCAGCTGGAGCAGTGGTGCAAGCCGGCTGTAAAGGGAGTTGTACCTGAGGGACGTAGCTCAACCTTGAGGAGGGCGGCGGGAGGCGGCAACTGCCCACGTCGCGGCAGTGAGCAAGGGACGAAGGCAACCTCACCGGCTTTGTGAGAGAGAACGGCGGGGACCCCTGATCGGGACGTGCCGACAGTGGGTTTTCGCCGTCGGCGACGGCCACCGCATCTACACTAAGCATCCACCCCTTCCCCAAGCGGACGTGATCCGCCGGGATGTTAGAGATGTGGCCACAGTCGTTTTGTGCGAGAGAGTGTGAAGAGAGCAACCCCAGCAAGCAACCGTGTAGGCTGGCCCGTCCTGACTATGTATATAGTGGAGCGGTTTCCTTTTCTCTCCATATGAACCTATCATATTGCGTACGTGCCACTGAAGAAAAAAACTTTATTTATAAATGACGCGGCACCTACTACTCGTTCTCCTATAACCTTGCGCTTGGCATCTCCAAAATATTAACCTTGCGATTGGCTCTTCGCCTCTTCGGGAAGTCGAGCAATAATGGTAGTGCAGTATATATCGTTCTGGCTATATGAGACCGAATGAATTGCTGCACGTCCACCACGTGGGCGAGGGTCGAGGGGCGAGGGAGAGTGCTACATACGGAGCAAAATGAGTGAATCTACACTCTAAAATACGTCTATATACATCAGTGTTTGGAGTATGTACTAGTAGTTCATATTGAAATCTACTAAAGGACATATATATTCCAAACAATATGATATAATCTCTATAACCAAGGTAGTAGGGACGAGGAGTAAACGGAGGGAGTAGTAAATTTTTCTCCTCGTCCTGCGAGCCACCGCGCGCATGGGCGAGGGAGCGGGCGTAAGGCGGAGCAAGCTTCACCTCATCCTGCGAGCCACCGCGCCCGTGGGCGGGGGAGACGGCGTACTAAGCAAGCTTCTCCTCGTTCTGCGAGTTGACGGGACACATCAAAAGTACTCCAGTGTATAGAGCCTTGCCTCTAAGGTAGGCCCCACATGGTTTGCCTCTTTTTTTAACATAACACGTCAAGTCGCAATTTGTTTGTTCACCCGTGGTAGACGATCCTCCCTCCACCAAGTGGACAACCAGTACACGTGCCAAATTACCACGTGGGCTGCCTTTTTCGTACAGAAATGAGCTCCACCGTGTACCCGCGCGGGTGTGGTTGGGAAAGAGACGGGAGTACGTGCGCCGTGCATGCACCTCTTCTCTTCGTGCACGTCCCCCACCTACGTGGGTGTGTGTGAGAGATACAAACCGCGTTCGTGAGTGTTTTTTGTTTTGGGGTGGGGTGGGGTGGGGGTTGATTTCGTGAATTATTTGTGGGAATATGTGTCGATGACATCTCAAACAAATTTTTGCATGCAATGTGTGTGAAATGGAGGCCTATCCATATCATACATAGAGGGTCGGGCAATCCACGAGAAGAGAGGGAGGGGTCATAGCTATCGATAGAGTCGAAGAGAGGATCAAGTGGGTGGGTGCGAGATCGATGAAGAGAGCCATCGAAATTGTGTGTGTGTGCAAGTCAAAGATATAGGGCGACTGGCCTACCGGAACGTTAGAGGGCACATGTCAAGTTTGTGTGTGGCAGGGAGACATGACTAGAGCGCTCGATGTATCGGTGTGTGTGGGGGGAGGGGGTGGGGGGAGGGGTAGGCAGAGGCCTAACTATAGAGGTAGAACGACTCGTATATGTGTTGAGAAGGAGAGACCCAGCTATGTCTTGAGGGAGATCGGTCGACATCCATACATAACTGAAGGACGGGAAATATGATGGGACAGAGAGAGAGAGGAGAGAGAGAGGGAGGGAGAGGGAGGGAGAGGGGTAGAGTGCTGGATGGGTGATGGAGTTGCTTCTCGAAGATGGTGGGAGAGGCCTACTAGACAAACTGAGGGTGGAACTGCAATGTTATCAATAAGAGTGGGGATGTGTTTCTGTGTGTGCCTGTGCGTGATAGATCTGTCGGGACGCATCCATGGATGATGAAGGGGAACCATGTGTTTGGTAAGCAAACCTAACTAGATCGGTAGATCAATTGTTGTTTGTCGGAGGAAGGGAGAGACACAACTAATGAGGTAGATCGATTGACGTGTGGGTAAAAACGAGTTATAAGGACCTAGCTAGCTATATGTATAGCGAGAGATCGGTCGGTGTACGTCCATTTGTTAGAGGCAAATAAGGCCCAGCGAGACGGATAGACAGAGAGAATGGAGCTAGGAGGTGGTGCGAGAGGCCCAACTACTAGCTAGATAGGGGGAGGAGTGTGCGGTTGTGAGATCGATGAAAAGAGGGGCGAGAGTTTACACGTGTGTCTGACCGTATGAGAGACACGAGGCAAGGACACATAAAGGAGGAGATTGAAGGTGTGTGTGTATGTTGTAGGCAGGCATCGCTGGAGAGGTTTATCGATCGGTGTGTGTCGGAAAGGAGTTGTGGAGACTCTGGGAGAACGACCTAAAGAAAAAAATGAATGTGCCCGGTGGATAGAATGCCGAGGGAGGGGGAGGGCGAGGAGGGCGTGTGCATGCACGAGAGAAAGTTAGTGGTAGCTACAAAGGTTAGAGGATTGTGTGGGTGTAAGAGACTAACAAAGATCATAATTTGATATGAAAGCGGATTCATATATTTGAATAGGAGATCATAGTGTTTTAAACATTGCATGCATGAATATAGCGGTGATACACGTGCTGTGCACATGTTATACCATAATGTGATAATGCATGGCGTTTGCAACTCACAGCTAAATGCCGAACAATCTAAACCATACTATACATCAAACAATCTCACATTTTATTTGAATTTGTGATAATGTGTGGCGTTTGCAGCTTACAACTAAATATCGAACAATCTAAACAATACTATATATCGAACATTCTCACATTTTATTTGAATTTGTGGTAATGTGTGGTGTTTGCAACTCACATCTAAATACTTGTAGGCGTAGGGGGCGGGGCACCATACATAATGTGATAAACACATTATACATATGAGACATGGTTTAGATTATGAAGATCTAGCTAGAGCTAGAAATGTAATGTGATTTGAAATCAAAATAAAGTGGATTCAAAAAATCTAGTTCGAGTTCATATAGTACACATAGTTCATATGTAACTCGAGACTAATCATGTGGTGTGCTGTGAAGATAATACACAAACGATGGTTTAACTTGACAATAATGATGATTGTAGATCTTATTAAAACAGAGAAACGAATTCAAATGCTTTGACTTCACAACAATCATTACTGTAGATCTTATTCAAATAGAGAAACGAATTCAAATTTAGTTCATATTGAAGCGGTAGTATATACGTTTGGAATGCACTAAAACGTTCATTTGAGTAGTAGGTTGCATGCATTATACACGTAGCGAAATATTTTAATTGAACATAACATGAATTCAAAGTTTTGAATGACATTTGTAGTGCGCATTGATTTGGTACAGTACACGTTAGGCTTGTCCGGAAATTTCAACCCGCGCCTTGTTAGCCCGAAATATTTAAGATATATCTTTGTCTCGTTGTGCTCCGACAACTCCCTCCATCTCAACCCGCGCCTTGCTATTCCGAAATTACAACGCGCGCGAAAACTCCCACCTCCTGTGAAATCCCGACACGCGAAATGCCCGTGGTACCCCTGAACCGAAAGAACCGCCTCAAATCGGTGGGGGTACTTTCGTAACTTACCCCACATTTCGGACAAGCGCGTCTCTAAGCCATGGTTCCCCACTGCCATCCCATCCGCCCACCCATTCGTACACCGAGGCCGCGAAAACCCGCGACGAAACCCCACACCCTGCTCCGTCCGCCACCCAGCCGGAGCCTCTTCCCCGACGACGTCGTCCACAGCAACACCTCGACGTCCCTCATCCACCGTACCGGATGAGGATCCGTCGTCGATCTCATCGTCCCGCCGGTTCAGCCACCCCGTCCTCCACCTCCAAGGAGCTGCCCCGACGTTCCCCTCGTCTTTCGCGCCACCTCCATTCCCACACCGCCGTCTTCACCTGCACCACCGGAAGAGCATCATCATCACCGTTTCCTCGGATGAAGCTGCGGCCTAATCGGCGCCACCAAAGAGGTTGTACACTAATCGCCGCATTTTCTTCTTGATTCGATCTCACGGTGCTGCCGGCGCTCGGTCCCGAGCCGACACGGCGCGGCTCCATCCACGGCGGCGTCGCCGGCCACTTCCTCCACGGCGTCGCTCCCTCGGCGGCGACGTCCACATCAGTAGGAGCTGCTGCTGCTTTAGCTCTCGCTCGCGCTGCTGCTCTGCTCTTGCTCTCGGTCCCCTGCCTGGTCTGCTCTTGCTATTGCTCTTGCTCGCGCTGCTGCTCTCGCTCTTGCTCTTGCTTGCGATGCTGCTCCGATTTAGCTACACTTCAGTCGACTGAATCGACTTTTGGGTCAGTCGATTTTCAGGGGGTGGGGGGGCTCGCCGGGGTGAAGGAAGAACCAGCCGCAGCGGGGAGGGGGGCTCGCCGGAGAGGTACCCCACTATCTATCTTAGGGTTCAGGATGGGGGCGGTGGTCGCCGGCGGTGGCGGGGCGTTGGCGGGGCGGTGGCGTGGGGATCGCCGGAGAAAAAGCTCGGCACGGGGGGGCCTAGAGGGATGGCCGGGGCGGCGGCGGACCGGCGGTGGGGAGTGTTTTCGGGGCGGGCGGGGCGGCGCACCGCCGGCCGCGGGCGGCGGGGGGCTGCTGTTTGGCCGGTGGTGGCTGGCGGCTCAGGGGGTGGAGGTTGAAGATGAACCGCAGGCCCTTGATTTCGTATCCAACGGCTGCAAAATCGACTGACCAGAGATGAAAAAGTCAGTCGACCGACGTGTAGCCTCACCTTGCTCAGTTTCGACAGCAAAATTCAGTTTCGACAGCAAAATTCAGTTTCGACAGTTAAGTTCAGTTTCGACAGTTAAGTTCAGTTTCGACAGTTAAGTTCAGAGATGAGCGGCTGATGTATTTTACATCTAGCACTTTGTGGTTATGTATTTTACGTCATGTATTGGAGATGCTATTAGAATTCCACTCAGGTTAACGTTGTTCGTTGTCTCTCTTGTCCTGCTTCAGCCTCGGCGTCGTACAACTCACCGGAGCTGCTCCAACGACGAAACCCTCCATCACAGCGGAGCAGTACCTCGGGCTCCATCTCCAGACGCCTAAGATCTTCTTCCCCTCCTCCGACAGCAAAGTCAGCCGGAGCATCCTCACCGGCCAACCCAATCACGCTGAGATCGACATGGCTTCGCCAAAGAGGTTGTACACTTGTTGCATCTCTTTTTTACTCTACATGTTATATATATTGTCCACTGAGCACACGGATTTGTTCCTTTAGTGTCTCCTTGAAAGAAAAAACGTAGGAATTTTAATTTTCACTTGTCCTCCTTTTCAAATTCCTATTCATGAAGCACAAGACTAAGAGATAGTAGCATAATAGCATTATAACCGTACATTTTCTTGTGGTTTGACTTAATCTCACCATGCTTCTTTGCATCCTGTGATCTTCCAATTGTTGTGAATCAAACACCCAGATTGGCAGAAATCCTGTGTTTTTAAATTCTCTGTTTTGCACGTGCATTCCTATCCTATTCCTGTCTATTTCCTATCCCTGCATTGTTGGAATCCTCCAATTCAAACGAGCCCTTACAGAATTACTTCTCTTACAGATAGTTGTCAAAGAAAACCTTGCGTGGTTTGTCCCGCTCCTGCTGCGCCGTCGTCCACCCCAGCTCAGCTGCTCCAACGACAGAAGGGTCCAGCACAGCAGGGATCCGGCCTCCAGACTGTCTTTCGCCGCCTCAGATCTTCTTCCCCGCCGCTGGCAGCCATGAAAACTGCATTACCATCATCAACCGAGCAGATGACCTCGAGGACTACACGGGTCCGCAAGAGAGGTCGCACTCTTTCGTGTCTGCTTACGTTATGCATCGCTTAATATTACATGCTACTTTATCGTCCTGTTCACCGATTAGACTCTGAGTCAGCTCCAAACTAATGGTCAAACTTGAGTTTTTAAATGGTTGTGGGGTACATATCGGGGCCGCTATCAATAGTATCTATCTACTATCTGGTTAATCTCCGGTGTCTACTATGAGTTTCATGTTGGGTGGGAAACAAACAGTAAAGAAGCCATTATCTGTATTTTTTAACTGAAGCCATTATCTGCCTGCTATTATTGGTTTTGGGTCTATCCACAGGTTGCTACCATCACTCTGGATTTCTGCATGCACTCCTTACATAATCTCACTATGTTTTATTCCTATGCATGACAGTTATTGTAAACAATGGAACTGAACATGTAGAGCAAAAGAGACGAGCCTTGCGTGGCAATAAAATTTCATGCAGACGTCGCTCCATGGTAGGCGCAAAGGCAGCCCCCCTCCACGCATTTCGGATTGTAATCGAGAGGAAGATATCTGTTCTGAGGGGGATTCAGAAGGAGAAGACAACTCCTATTTACCCCCTGAGGTCTTCGCTCTAACTTGGCATGCTGATGTTGGTTATATCATGCATATGGTGTCTTGCATTGCTTACTTTATACATCAAATATGTCATCTGCTTAGTTTAGACATCCTTTGTGCGAATGCCATCTGTTTAGTTTATTCATCGTTTATGTGAATTATGCAACGCCATCTTGTTTAGCCAGGCATCATATATGTGAATTTTGCAATGCCATCCTGCTTAGCCAGTCATCTTATATGTAAATTATATCAGGCCATCCTTTTTTTCGTTACATATTACATTTGTCAACAATGTTAGTACATTCAACTGCTCTTCGTGTGCATCAGCCATTTGACACGGTGATGGCAAATTCTGGAGTGAAAACAAGGTCTTCAGAGCAGACTATGCTATCTGACGAAGCGCATATCTCGCTGGTTACGGATAGCTCCTCAGAGGAGGATTCAGAGACAGATGACCAGTCCTATTCCCCCCCCCCGAGGTGTATGCTCTAACTTGGCAGGGTTATGTTGCTCATATCGTGCGTATGGTGTCTCGCATTGCTATGTCATTTGATTAGTTTAGACATGCTTTGTGTGAATGCCACCTGTTCAGTGTCTAATTACCATATATGTGAATTATGCATTGCCATCTTGTTGCAAGACATTATATATGTGAATTATACAATGCTATCTTGTTGCAAAGGCATTATATATGTGAATTATGCAATGCCATGCTGTTTAGCCAATCATCATGTATGTGAATTATATCATGCTATCATTTTTTTGTATTACGTGTTCCATTTGTCGACAACGTTTGTATATTCAACTACTCTTCCTGTGCATCAGCCATTTGAAGCGGTGATGGAAGTATCTGGAGTGAAAACAAGGTATTCAGAGCAGACAATGCTACCTGCTGAAGCAGACATCTTGCTGGTTACAGAGAGCTCCTCAGAGGAGGATTCAGAGACTGATGACCAGTCCTATTTCCCCCCTGAGGTCTATGCTCAAACTTGGCAGGGTTATATTACCCATGTCATGCATGTTGTCTTGCATTGCTTAGTTTTTACATCATATATGGATTGCCATCTGCTTACTTGCTTACTATATAAATCATATATTTGAATTATATCATGCCATCATGTTTACATAGTACATACACATCATCTATCTGAATTATGGCATGGCAACCCATTTAATAAAGACATCATATAGTTATATCATCTCATCCTGTTTAGTGTTTACAGTCATCATATTTTGAATTATGGCATTCTATCCGTGAATGTATGTGAATTATGGCATGCCAACCTATTTAATAAACACATTATATAGTTATGTCATGTCATCCTGTTTACATAGTCTCATATTTTGAACTATGTCTTTCCATCTTTTTTAGTTAGCCATCATAATGTGAAATTGTGTCATGCTATCCTGTTTAGTTAGCCATCATATATGTGAAATTGTGTCATGCTATCCTGTTTGGTTAGACAACATAAATATGAATTATTTCATGCCCTCTTTTATTCCCCACTATCCATTGCACCTGTCTATCATACAATGTCTATACTTTCAATTACTTTTCTTGTTTATCAGCCATTTGAATTGGAGAGCGTGATGGCAGTATCTAAGGGAGTAACAACACGGTCTTCAGAAAAGATAGTGCTACCAGTTGATGCAGATAGAACCACGGTTGTACTTGCCCAAGGACCAGATCCACCACACATAACCCAGACTCTCGCAGATTGTACCCCTACCCAGTTGGACAGAGAACCAGCTACACCCCTTCTAACCCCAACCCCGGCAGATAGTAACCCAGTTCCAGTTGACACAGCACCGTCTCCACCACAGAGCACCCAAACACGAGCAGTTAGTAAGGGAACTGCAGTGCCCAAAGCACGAGGACCACCACTCCGAATCCCAACTCAACGCTTAAAGGAGAAGAAGATTTGTTCTCAGGTCAGGTTCTGTAGCTATGGTTCATACTCCTTTGCTCTTGCATTACTGTATTTACTCATACCAACTATTTTCAAATTTGAAGGATGGAATTGAAACTCCAATGGCGCAACAGGTATGTTTTAAACCTGTTTCTTTAACTGGTTTGCTGTTGTAACCTGCTCTATGTTGATTTCAGTTTCAATTGAATAAACAGTTATGTTCTCATGTCATGCACATTACAAGTGTTGTTATTGCTCTATAGTTACCCACACTTATATTCTGTCTATTCTGCTTTGTCTTGAACAAATATTATTTGAACTGTGTCTCTATCTTGATTTGGCAACAAAAACTAGAATGATATAGACCATAAAGTGACCATGGTACATAGATATATGTTTGTTTCATGCTGTTATCCTGTCCACTTTACTACTGAACTCATTTACCAAAATGAGTTTCATATACAACATGGTAAACATGTGATGTGTCTGCTTGTTTCTCTTTTAGAATGCGGACAAAATATTGGAGAACAGTACCGCGTTATCCAATGGTAAAGGAAGTAATGCAGATAAGGTTCAAGATAGTGAGACATCCCTGTTGGTCTCCAAGAAAGCTGATAAAAACTATCTTGACGACAGTGAGGGAACCCAAAAGTCCTGTCTTGATGTAGTGTTCGAGTTACTGGCCACTACTGCTGGCACAAGCTCTTCGAACTCGCTGCCTGAATCAGTTCGTCTTCTTGAGTCTCAACTTCAAGTTGAAAGACATCGATCAGATGTGCTGCGACAGGAAGCTGAAGGACTGAGGAAGTCCCTGCAGAATTCAGATGCATATTTTCTGGTGCAACAGCAAGCGCTGGAGGATTTAAGCGCCAAACAAGAGAAAGTTAATAAGCTTGCTAAGCATCTTGCCAGCATTATGGGTACCCAGGATATTGTTTCTTGAGATCTTCTGAAGTGGTTTCAGTTCTGGATTTGTTTTGCTGCGGCGTTTATTTGCGCTGGTCGCCAACTTTGACAACCAGTGTATATGATATGCTGCTTTGTTCCCTATATTTGCACTGGTGGCGAACTTTGATGCCCAGTGGATGTAATATGTGTAATAGCCGTGATAGCCTAGCGTTAGTTGCTTGCTTATTTATTTCCTTGTTGTCTTGTTTATTTGTTTGCTTGTAGTCATTGCAGTTCTTTTTCCGCGGTTAGCTAGTGGCTGCAATAACCTATTTTTTAAAACTAGGCCACAATAACCATGGGCTAATATTTACTGTAGTGACACTGGGCCTCCTACTGGCCGTAGAAACAGTGGGCCTTCTACGGGCCGTAGAAACAATGGGCCTTCTACGGGCCGTAGAAACAATGGGCCTTCTGCGGGCCGTATCATCAATGGGCCTTATACGGGCCGTATGATCGATTGGCCAAACATGGGCCAAACAGACCGCATTATGGCCGTAAACGGGCTAGAGTTGGAATCGTCCGTTCATGGGCCGACCATAACGGGCCATCGTTAATAGGCCGTATTTGATGACGCTATGAAAACGGCCCAACGTATTAACGGACCACAAACGGGCCGACTGTAACCACGGGCTGAATTTGGCCCACAAGCAGAAAATGACAGTAACGGGCCGTAAGTAAACGAATGCTGGAAATGAGCCCAAGAATAAATGGGCTCTGAGAAGGCCGAAAGATAACATGGGCTGGAAACGGCCCAACGGAATAACGGGCCGTTAATGGGTATAAAGTGATACACTGTTCATTACGGGCCAGTTTCACCACGGGCCGTTAATGGGTGTAAAGTGATACACTGTTCATTACGGGCCAGTTTCACCACGGGCCGTTAATAGGCCAAGAGTTACATAGGGCCTCATATGGGCCGAAAGACGTCATGGGCCATACATGGGCCAGAAGTGAAAACGGGCTGGAATCATATTGGATGGCCCAGATGACGCTACTGGGCCTAATTCGGATAGGGCGTAACGGGCCTTGGGTTAGCGGGCTGTAAATGGGCTATATGCGAACAGGCCGTTAACAGGCTTTCCATGGGCCGGCCCGCCACCTTTTGACCAAGTCAAACGGGCCGGCCTTTTCACAGGAATGGGCCTCTGTTGGGCCGTGCCACGTGTCGACGTATCATAGGCGCCTTCTGTCCAATGAGTGGATGACATCTGTCCCAACGATGAGCCGACACGTGTTTCCTCCAGCCAATGATGATTTTACACGTGGAAAATCCCCATTGGTCGGGGCTGTTAACGGGTTATCGGATCCAAAACCCGACCCGATAGCTTAACGGCGTTCCGTTACGGTGGATGCCACGTGTCGGTCACCCTTGACGAAAGCACTTCTGTGACGCGCGATTTATCGTCATGGAAGTGGACACTTCCGTGATGATAATTTTGGTAATGTCATGGAACACTTCTATGATAGCACATGTATGACTATCTTGATTCTGTCATAAAATCGTCATGGATGTACATGCATGACAAAAAACGCGACCTACTTTGACAAACACGTATCATCACGGAAGTGTATTTTTTTGTAGTGAAGAGCCGTGGCTCAGATAGTGGTACTTGCAGCTGGAACACCTTCCCGTACTGGATCCTGTGCACGGGCATGGGATGGATGGTGCTGATGTGGTGGGAGAGCGCCGGCGGCACGCCTTAATAGCCGCAGACGGGCACGGGGAATTTGCACGGCACGAGCGGACACACGCTCTGGTGAGCGGCGAGCTTGTGGTAAGTGACGTAGAGCCCACAACCTTCGTGCGGGCACTCCACCCTCACCGAGGAGAGGACGTCGTCCAGCGCCGTGTTCCGCACGTCGAAGCCACCGCCGTACTCGCACTTCTGGCAGTGCCACTGGTTCCCGGGGCGCTCACCGCGGCAGTCCGCGCAGGCCTGGTGCCCTCCCTTGCATTGCACAAATACATCGAATAGCACATCAATCAAGAAACCTGCACCTTGCTCGATCAGCCGAACGGACGAGGTGTATTCGAACCTCATACACTGGAGGCTTCAAGGGGCGGAGGCACAAGGGGCAGTGGAGCAAGGTGAGGTCCATAGAGACAATAGAGAGCTCCATCGTCGGGTCCTGTTCCGTCGGCATGATCTCGCCCTCGTTGTGCACAACCATCTCTCGCTTTAGGGCCGGGGCATTACAAAGCTTTACCGTCACATATTCATACTACTTCAAGGTGCATTGAATCAACACATGCAAGTATCAAAAGGAAAGTCAGGGCATGCATGCATGCGTTGTAATTAATGCATCGATAAACGCAAATTATTAAAATATATCGAGTGCACATCTTTGATGTGTCGCGTCAACTCGTACAACAATGAGAAGTTTGATTAAAATGCCCTCTGCCTCGCCCATGAGCATGGTGGCTCGCAGGACTAGGAGAAGCTTTCGCTACACGCTCTCCCTCCCGCACGCGGTGGACATGCAGCAGTTCATTCGGTTTCAGATGGCCAGAAGCATAGTGTAGTACTCCACTACAGTAGTACCATCATTGTTCGACTTCCCGAAGAGGCAAAGAGCCAAGCGCAACCCAGACGCTCGTGTGGCAGTTTCATGTGTAGAGTAGTCTAGGATAGCGTGTACCGTGCCTCTAAGCTTAAAATCGTTGGGGTCGGCTCCATGCTATGAGGCCGTCTCGAAGCATTTTTTGATTAAAATAATCTTCTCGCCCTACCTGTCATCCTGGTGATTGTAGTTTGCACGCTCATCTGGTCAAGACAGGAATATATATTTTAATTTGTGGTGGGGTAAATGTTAGAGGTTGCAGCAAATATATTGTACACTGCGAGTCTTTTAGCCAAGTCTAGAGGCAAGCATGTGGAGCCAGTGCTATGATGTGTAGCATCAACTCGTACAATGAGGAGAAGCTTGATTTTACTACTACACGCCTTCTCCCTCTCCCATGCGCGCGGTGGCTCACAGACGAGGACATGCTTTTGCTTACTACAACAAGCTATCCCTCCCGCACGCGGTGGATGGACATGTAGCAGTTGAACCGTTACTATAGAAGTATTAACATCATTGTTTGTCTTCTCGAAGAGGCGAAGAGCCAAGCGCAACCCGAGTGTGGCAGTTGCGAACGCATATAGCCATGCTCTTGCATGAGACAAAATTGCTATGTAAGCAGGCTATAAGCCCACTATTGTAGTACTTGCTAGTTGCTAGTATAGCCCTGTAAACCAGAAAGGAGTATTTGCCTTTCTAGAGATTTCAACAAGTGACTACACCCTAAATGAGTACATATGGAGCAAAATGAGTGAATCTACACCATAAATAAATACGTAGTTCTCTCGTTTTCCTCTCCGCCTTGGTTGCAGTGCACAATATTGAGTATACTACTACTGAATAGTCTCTTTTTGACACGTATTTACGTTGATTCGGCTTGAATTCCAATGAGGCAGATGGTAGTGGTTCCCGAAACGTTGAACGGTCAATGATGCCTCCACATTCAATTAGCATGCAGAGGTAGGAGTAAGTAATTGGAGAAGCAGAATGGAGCCAGCACGATGTGAATGCAACACAGTTTGGACTCTCATATAAAGGCGCCCCACCACTCCAATACATCTACTCCTAGTCTCTACGCAACACTGCCCACTCCAATCCAAGACCAAGACCAAGTGACCAGAAGCCACAAGCACCCATGGCCTCAATGGACGCGTGCGGCAGTCGGCTGTGCCAGGTCGTCCAAGACGCCGACCTGCGGCCCCACACCGCGCAGCAGTTCCAGACGGTGCTGGCGACCGCCGGCGTCATAGCCTCGTCGATGCCGGCTTCGCCTCTCGCATGTGCCAGATGATGGTCGACTCCATCCGCAGGTTCACCGCCGTCAAGAAGCGTGCGGACGACCTTGCCGTACTGCTCCAGCCCGCGCGCCCAGGCTCCTCATTGCCTGCCACCCTCATCGGCCTCCAAGGTGACGAACTCTTTGAAACACTGGTGGCCCTGTAGCTGCCAGAGGTTGCGATGAAGAATGTGCACCTCGAGGCCGCGCTCGCCGCGCAGCGCCTCGCCATGCAAGAAACCGTCGATCTGCACATCCACGTCTACGAGGAAATCGTTTACATAGGCCACTACAAGGCTAGCGAGGACAGAAAGCCGTTGGCCTTCTTCCAGCGGCTAGAATCTTTGGACGCCATTATTCAGAAGCACGTCGACCTGGACACGAAAGCCACTGCTACTAGCCGCCATTCGGTGGGCCGGCGCCCTGAGTTGAGGAGGTAGACATCGTTGATGGATGCATCTTTCTTCTTGCCTCCTGTAACCAGCACTGCATCGCCTTGTGGCCTTAATGTTTTATTAGTGTATGGCATTTTTATTCCAGTCGTAAATGACATGTGTGATCCCTTCTTATTTGGCGTTAATTATATGTAGTATCACTGTCTTCGACCTGGTGTACTACCTAGGTCCTGGTTTATTAGTCCCTTTTGTAATTTGTGCTAAATTTTGACCAAAGATTTAACTGACAAAATGTTAGTGCATGTCAACAAAAATTATATCATTTGATTTGTATTTGAACATAGTTTTCAATGATATAATTTTGGTGACATGCATGAACCTTTTGTTAGTCAAATTTATGGTCAAAATTTGGCACAAATTACGACGGGGATCAATAAACCAGGACGGAGGTAGACTGGTCCATCACCATCGTGTTTTGTGTCTAATTTTGACTTCAGCGACCCAACCTACATGGAGGGAGTGCTGTATATATTGGTGCGACAAGCAAACTTATAAACTATATTCAAAACTGAGCGTTACTACAAGTCACGAGTTCAAAACGAGAAAGTGGAACAAGTACAACATGTCTGTGTCGTTCGCGTTGCACCCCCACACGGCCGCGGTGCACAATGTAGTAACTAGTCTCTTCTTGACCTGCATTTACATTGATACGGCTTGAATGCCAAGGAGGGAGAGGGTAGCGGGGTTCCCGAGACGTTGAACGGTCAATGATGCATCCCCAATTAGCATGCAGAGGGAATTAATTGGAGAAGCAGAATAGAGCTAGCATGATGTGAATGCAACCGAGTTTGGAGTCTCATATAAAGGCGCCCCACCACTCCAATCCATCAACTACTCCTAGTCTCTACGCAACACTGCTCACTCCAATCCAAGACCAAGTGACCAGAAGCCACAAGCATCTATGGAGGCGATGGACGCGAGCGGCAGTCGGTTGAGCCAGATCATCCAAGACGCCGGCCTGCGGCCCCGCACCGCGCAGCATTTCCAGACGGTGCTGGCGACCGCCGGCGTCGTAGCCCTCACCGACGCTGGCATCGCCTCTCGCATGGACGACATGATGGTCCAGTCCATCCACAAGTTCACCGCCATCAAGAAGCGCGCGAACGACCTTGCCTTACTGCTCCAGCCCGCGCGCCCAGGCTCCTCATTGCCTGCCACCCTCATCGGCCTCCATGGTGATGAACTCTTTCAAGCCCTAGTGGCCCTGCAGGTGCCGGAGGTCGTGACGAAGAATGTGCACCTCGAGGCCGCGCTCGCCATGCAGCACCTCGCCATGCAAGAAACCGTCAACCTGCACATCCACGTCTACGAGGAAATCGTCTACATAGGCCACTACAAGGCCAGCGAGGACAGAAAGACGTTGGCCTTCTTCCAGCGGCTGGAATCTTTGGAAGCCATTGTTCAGAAGCACGTCAAGCTGGCCACGAAAGCCGCTGCTACTTAGCCGCCGTTCGGTGGGCCGGCGCCCTGAGTCGAGGAGCTGGATGTCGTTGATGGATGCATCTTTCTTCTTGCCTCCTACAACCAGCACTGCATCGCCTCATGGCCTTAATGTTTTATTAGTAGTATATGGCATTTTTATTCCAGTTGTAACATTTTCACTGTGAGGTGGGGCCGCAGTTGAGCAAATCAACCATCGGCAAATCCCCACCCAGCCCAACGCGCGTCGGCTGAGTTTAGAATTAGAAGAGAGAAACGAGGGAGAAGAGCTAGCTGTAGCACGGACCCTGTTGTTAGATGGGACTCGTGTTGATAGAATAGGAGTACTGAGCACTCGTACCTCTTCTTTTTTTAGGGTAAAAGTAGTCATACGTCTAGTACCACTAGTTGGGTGTGTGCGACCTATACCTGTCATCACTTTAGGTTTCCTTTTCAAACCGCAGATATACTTCATAGTACATATTTTTTCACGCATTTATCCTCCTATATGTACTCCTAGGCTATTTCCACATGCTCCCTTTCGCCGACATCTGGGACATAGAGCATCTGGGTCGCAGTGCATGCACGACTCGGAGCATATGCAACCATGCCGGGGTACTTTACATTTCAGACCTCACGAATTACATGCAAACCCCCACAGAAGAATAAATAAATAAATGAATTGCTGCATGAAACCGGATTATTTTCATAGAAACCGGAACACGTTCATTAAATTTTGGACATAACACGTTTATAAAAAATGACCGGACCTAAACCATTCTAAGGGCCTGTTTGATTCGCAGGATACTGAAAACACATGAATGGGGAAAGTATGATGGCGATGAACCGAGACGAGGAGAACTCTAACTCAGTTAGAGGTTAGAGTTAGATTCTAACCCTGAACTAACTCTAACCAAAGAGGTGTTTGGATGGCAGGGTTATATTGACAATAAATGCTCTTTCTCAATCATTTGACTACTTTGGACCCTATTTCCTGCCGGATTTTGTGTGGCCGGCTCTTGTGTTGCCTCCTCCCGCTCACAATTGACATAAACGAACCATCTTTACAAATCAAGGATGTAAAACATGATAAATTTTATTTTGTCCATACAAATGAGATATCCCACTTAAACTTACAAGTCGTCAATCAAGCTTCACAAAAAAATTACACTCCATGAAACAAAGCATGAGCTAACTCATCACAGAAGTCATTCACGATAGGGAGGGAGCACAGAGCCCCTCACGTGCCCAGGGAGGAGCTCATCATCGTCGCTTTGGAGGAAGGCTCTGTAGAGCCCAAGCCCCGGGAACCCCTCCGACGCCAACGCTTGCGAGTTGAGGTCGAGACCGGCATGGGTAGCAGGGCCGCTTGCCGACGACTGCGAACTGAATCTTTGGGCCTCTAGAAATAATGCAAGCCTAAAACTGAGATACCTAGAAAGGTGAACTGAATCTTTGGGCCTCTAGAAATAATGCAAGCCTGAAACTGAAATACCTAGAAAGGTGAACTGAATTTATGGGCCTCTAGAAATAATGCAAGCCTGAAACTGAAATACCTAGAAAGGTGAACTGAATCTTTGGGGCTCTAGAAAGATTTATTACCTCCTCAAGTAGCATCAAACAATTCCATGCGTGCACCACAAATCTATACCAAGTTTAATCAGGATTTACTTTTAAAAATCAGAATTAGCGCTAGAGCGAGCAAGATCAATGATATGGCTGTGAGACAGAGATGGAACGAACAAACTCACCCCTCTCGCGACCTCCCTGGTAGATGCGCCGCCGCCGCGCACGACAGAGGGAGAAAAACGGCCGGTGAAGGGGGAGCGGGGAGAGCTTCGGAGGCCGGAGGGAGAGGGAGGCCGGAGGAGGGTGTCGGAGGTCGGAGGGACAGGGCGGCCGGAGGAGGGAGAGGGCGAGCGGCGGAGCGGCGCTTGTGCGGGCGGTGCGATAGGGAACAGAGAGGAGTCGTGCGAGGGGGGTCGAAGGGAGCGATCTTGTGCAGGCAGGGAGATTTTTTAGTTATCTTTTAGTGGGCCCGAGGAGAACTAACCCAATTAGAACCTCTCCACTGGGCTAGTTTTTTTAGCTGGGTTAGAGCAAACTAGCTCAAACTAACCCCTCCTGTTTGGATACTTTGAGGCTATTTCAACCCAAACTAGCTCTAACTCATGGATCCAAACAAAGAGGAGTAGTACTGTACATGCTATAGACTAGACTGTAGTACATTGTTTTTATGGCCATATCACCACATTGTTTTCTACTGCTGGTTCACTAGGCTGCCGTGGTTCGCACTGCTGGTTCACTCAGGGATCCAAACAAAGAGGAGTATGTGCTGGTTCACTGGGCTGCCGTGGTTCGCACTCCTCCAACGTGAGTAGTAGTAGTACTAGTATATACAATATATATACCGCATGATTCTTTGCTCCTTCTTACGTACTTCGCCGACATGTGGGAGAGCCAGCATCTGGGTCGACGTGTCATTCACCAGATTAGAGTGGGGAACGGAAGGGGGCATCACCCCGGTCGTAGCGCCAGTAATTCATGACTATAGTAAGTAGTCATATCACAAGTCTTTCCAGCAGTAACGCGTCATCAAATCGCACAGCCCGACCTTTCCAGTAGTAAGTTAAATCCGCTACTCCCTCACCCTCCTCGCCTCTCTGTCAAACCGCCTACGCGAAAACTGTCGCGCGTACTGCCCGGGAAAAGCCCCGCCCTCAACTTTTAACTACGCGAAAATAGTTCGAGCTTGTTCGTTCTATATAAATACATGTACTATATGTTTATTCACCCGTGGGGTTGTTCAATGAATCGAGGGTCGGGGAGCACAAGTGAACAATACTACTACTAGTAAGTAGGAGTCATACAGTTAGTCACGTTAAATAGAGAGTTTCTTTTCTTTAATGCCACGTACACAAATTGAAACGCTTGTTGTGGAGAGAAAAAGATAATCACTCCACTATATATGTAGGCAGGGGGCCTGAGCGCTTGCTTTACTAGGGTTGCTCTCTTCATTCTCTCATCCTCTCCAGCTCTAAACAAGACAGCAGTAGTGACATTTTCTCTCTGCTTACCGCTGGTCACAGATCCGGCCGGATCCCTTCGGTCGGTGTGTGTAGAGGACTAGGTGCATCGTTCACATGGTCATCGCCGGCGAGGGAGGAAACCCACAGCTGCTGGCTGGGCCCGATCCTCTGCTCGTGACGTTCTCTCTGGCACAGCGCCGGCTCGGGAGGTCCTCCGACCCTTCTTCCTCCCTGCTGTATTGTGTGCTGATCCGACCTGCCGCCGCCGACTTCCCGACGACCCTCAGGTATAAGTTCTTCGAAAGCAGCCTTGCTCTACTGCCCCAGCTCCCCACGTGTCTGCATGTGCATCTTTTTCTACTTCCATCAGCTCTTCCGAAGCCACCTAAATTTTTAGTATTATTAGAGGTAAAGCTACTTCATGCATTCGAATCTAGGACTTGGTTCAAACAACGAAGAAAGGGGGGAAAGTCGTAGCATGAATCTAGGACTTGATTCAAAGAGGAAATAACAGGGGGGGAGTAGTAGAGACCGGATACCCAACCGGTCTCTTGGTTGAAAAGGGAAATAATGGGAAAACACAGTACAAACTGGATAAGGAACCGATCTATTATTTGTTTAAAAAAGGATAGAAAGTGGCAGCTGGTGGACAAGTCAACAGAGTATGTCCAGGACTAGATTTGCTGCCCTCACATAGTAAAAGGTCTCCAGGATTAGATTTGCTGCCCTCACATAGTAAAAGGTCTCTCCAGGATTAGATTTGCTGCCCTCACAAAGCATGAACAAACTCGGCATCACCACTTTATGCCTCCTTGTAGGTACATTGTGCTGATGCGTCCACTGTCGCATGTCCTTATACCAACTTTTTGTTGTTGTTAATGTAAGGGCGCATGTAAAAGGAAGCGATCACACTGTTACCTTAAGGACATGTCTAACCAGTGTTATTGTTAATCTAATGCCTCCAGTGATATGGTGCAATTAAATTGTGTTACAAATGGTACTCCCGCTATTTTCCCCAGTATGATAATAAGTTTCTTTTTACGCTGCTGAGTGTCCTGGTGTCCCCACAGTCCCATGCCCTTAAACCAACTCTTTAGCTGTTGTTGATTTACTGTATCTGGTAAACAAGCAATGACACCATTAAAGTAATCCCATATTTGACGAATGTCATTGTTGATCATAATGCTTCCGGTAGCATGAAGCATTGCTGATGTTTTAAAATTTATACTGTCCTTTTGTGATTGCCATGAACATAATTAAGATGCTTCTTTTCATTTCGTGTATGTTTCGTATCTTCTTATTGACCAGCAACTGTTTACTTTCTATCTTTTTGTGCAGATAGGGATATCCATTTCACCTTGTTGCTATTGTGACCTTTTGGTGAACTACACAAAACACTTTTTTTGGAATGAGTGTCTTGTGCAGTTCAACTAAAATGTCACGTGGGCAACATCTCTCAGTTTTGGTGGAACTGCACAAAATGGTGATTGGAGTTTCCAAAATCTCCGTCAAATTCTGCTGGTAATCTCGTGCAACATTTTATTAGCCTTTGCAAGATGAGCCATCACTGTCACCACAATGGCACTTTATTTTAGTGGAACTGCACAAAAGGATAAGCAAATTATAGTTGCACCTTACATGAGCAGGACAACCAACCTTAATGTTGCTCAATTTTTGTGCAACTAAAGAAGAACCTGCCAGCTCACGAGAGCAAGTACTTCTTGCTAGCTGAATGATGCAATCTTTGCTTCATTTTAGGTGAACTGCAGAAAAAGTGGCATGGATTGAATCATCGAGTGGAGCTACAGGTTGACTTCCACTAGTGCCACTATTATAGTAATCATGCTCTTTATTATCTGTGCAGTGCAAACAGGAATACTCAACTACAGATGTTGTGATGGTCAAGAGCATTCGCCAAGTTCTTGGGTTGTATGATACGGCTAGCCAAGATGGATTTAATCCCGATATTCACTTTATCAAAAGGCTCCAATGGGTTGGTTCTGAATCTTGCAAGCTGGGAATCAATGAGATGTGTAGGCATCTTTGTTGTACTTATTATTTGAATCTTATTTGTTGGTTCTGAATCTTGCAAGCTGGGAATCAATGAGATGTGTAGGCATCTTTGTTGTACTTATTATTTGAATCTTATTTGTTGGTTCTGAATCTTGCAAGCTGGAAACACGGCATGATGATGCAGAGGATAGCAACCATAACAAACAGTTCAAACTTAGTAGTATTATCTTTGTGAAAGTGCGACAAATGTGCTGATCGTGTGCGTCCTGAGAATAATAATTCTAATTGTTGTGCGTGTTGATCTCGTGGCACTGATAGAACGAGCCAATGCATTGCTTGTTTTAAGAATAAATTTCTATTAAAGCTAATTAAATTTAACTAAAGTGACCACTAACACTTGTTATTATAGTACCAACACAGACCCGCTCGTGATCCGACATGTGGCCGGAATAGGTTTCTTAATGGAGGCGTTTGAATGCGCCGAGGGTGCATGTTCTGCCAGGCATGCAACAGGCGAGGGAGGGGTAGTAACTGTTGTCGCCTGTACACACTCAGTTTACTGTTGAATCCAGTTCCCCAAGAGCTGAAAAACAAACTGCTGTCGCTGCCTACCCACTCGTTCACTTGAAGAGACTCCAATGGCGATCCAAGGGGTGAGCCTGCTGGATATGGACTTCAGCAAGGAGTTCACCTTTGAGCTCGCCGTTCAGTCCCATGGCTGCACCAAGTTGAATGTGATGTACACCAACGATCCGGACTTGGTGAAGCTCCGCCTCGCTGAGTTCAAGCAGTACCTACAGGACAAGAAAGCACAAGGTCGCATGACTAGACCTTGTGCCCATCAATTCGTCTCCTAACATGGACCAGCGAATTGTTGTCGCCCAGGTATGCGGGCGGGACGAGGTTCTCGTCTGCCAATGCTGTAGGGCCATCAGAGGTTCTGGAGCATTCGCCCATTTCATCGGCAGCGCCGACTGCACCTTCACTACGGTGGAGAGAAGGAAGAACGCGATGATTCGACCATCTGGTGCAACAAGCTTGTCGACATCCAGAAGCAATACAAGATCATCGGCAACGGGCGGGAGAAGGACTTCGTGGTTGACCTCGCTGAGACCATCATTGACCCCTGCTGCGCCAACATGAAAGAAGACAATGATACTAAGGACCTGAACACATGGGAGGTACCTCTGAATCTAGCCTACATAACCTACGCGGCCAAGGACGCATACGCATGCTACGACATGTACAGGCGGATCTTGGACATGAGGGCGTGTCTGCTTCCTGTAACTGACGAGTACACGGACAGCCGCAACGTCCTGATCAAGCATGCCAGGAACGTCTAGATGTTGTACTTTATCTGTTTAAGCTCCTTTATCATCTGAGCGTTTCATGCATTAGCCTATGTGTCATTATTATGTATTTTGTCCGAAATATTTCTTCTAAGAACCCATTAACTTGTTTGCTTTTTTAGTGACTATTTGCTTATGTATGTAACTAGTTCACTCGGTTGCCGTGCTTTGAATGTCCTTCCTCCCAACATGTTCCCCTTCTCAGGTGGACACGGCAGGTCTCGTACACAGACATATGGGACCAACAACCTATCCATTTGTATTTCTTTATTTAGTTCAATCTTTCGTCCTCTTCCTATACAGCGGCTAGTGGCGCTACCGCGCACGCCTCGGTGATCCATCATAGCCTATGGCGTTGGCTAGGCCATCCCTCTACTCCCACACATTGTCCGACGGCGGCAGCTCCACCGGCCCACCCTGCACCCGAACAAGTCAGCCCTCGTACTCCCCTCCGCCTGCGTCTTCCCCCGCTCCGGTTCGTTCGGTCCGAGGTCTCGACGTCATCCTCCGCCTTGGTACTCTTGCCGCGGCGCCGCCGTCTATCGTTCCCAACATGGTCAGCAAAACAAGAGGAATTGGGAGACGACTGTTCATCGAGAGGCTGACAGTCCCGGGCCCAGCAGGTCCATGGCCTAGGTTTTCAACTTTTTTTTGGATCCAGCAGGTATCAAGCGGCCTCTGGGCCTCCCAGCCTAGCTTTTCTATAACATCAGCAACCCAAGTTATGTTTGTTTTTTCAAGACGATGCAGAGCTTAGTTCTATTTTTCTATAAGAATGCAAAACTAAACCTATGTTTTCCCTTCAATAATACTATATATATATATATATCTTATTTTATTACATATATATATATAATAGAAACAAAATAACGTTCCGTTAAACCTGTTGTTCGTCCAACCATTTTATAGACCTTCCCACTTCCTTTATTTTTCGTTTTCATTAATCCTATATCATAATTTTCTCCCACTTTCATTTTCGATGTAATCTGAGTTTTTTCCCAGTACTTTTCCCTAGAACCAACTCAACTGTCCCACATCTAGCCTAAATAATAATAATACCCCATGTCCTATTAACTCATCAAATTAAAATGATATTTTATTTCGTAAATTGAAAATTCTTACAAAATAATAATAATAATTGTTTGTATATAACTTGGCAAGTTAACTCCTAGTGATTGCGTACATAAGCTTGCAAAGATTTTACTGACCAATGCAGTAATAGACGTGCAATCATGTGTTTATGTTTTTATAACATTTCTTCGTCCAGCCCAACATGATATTTTCACCCAGCCCAGCAAGTCTGCGGATTTCGAGAAAAATGCAAATGGGCTTTAAATTCCACCATAATATATAAACGGGCTGCATAGATGCTACATCATTGTTTCACCCAGCCCACCAAATGGACTAAAAAAACCAAATGGACTGGCTGACATGTGGGCCAGTAGGTCGAAGCCTAAGCACTTTCGCAAAAAGTAAAAATACAAAGGTCGAAGCCTAAGCACTTTCGCAAAAAAATAAAAATACAAAGGTCGAAGCCTAAGCAAGGCGTTGGATTTACATCCAACGGCCGGCATTCTTCTTTAATATCTCGTCTTCTTCCCCCAGCGCTGTCGGGACCACCTGCTCCAGCCTCCGGCGTCCAGCAGCGCTATTTTGCACGACTCGCAACGAAATGCTACCCCGCCGACGGCCAGGCCATCCCTCCTCTCCTCCGCACCTCCTGTTATTCTCTGCCGAGTGTAGGCCCACCCCGCACCCGAACCAGTCAAGTTTCCCACTCCTCTCCGTATGCGACTCCACTGCCGCGTCTTCCCCATCTTCAGGGCGTTCCAGTCTGGGGCCTCGTCGTCATCCACCGGCTTGGTGCAGGGTGTGGTCAACATGGTCAACAAACAAGACTCATCGGAAGATGACTGTACGTGGAGAGGCTGATAGTGGGGACGCACCACGCCCATGGACGCATGCATGCAACTGCATCCTTTTTACACTAAAAATAATGTTTTCTCCCCCTGACAGCTGGGACCAACCAGCTACATCTTTGCATGCAAGGAAGTGAGTCCTTATTACGGGCAAAAAAATGATTCTCCCCCTGACAGTTGGGACCCACCTGCTATATCTTCGCACGCAAGGAAGTGCGTCCTTATCCTCCCTGACAGCTGGGACACACCCGGTCAAAGCGTACGTAGCATTGTCTGTGTACATACCGGTCGATCGGTCTGTCTGCCATGATGAACCGTGGTCGAGTAAGGAGCGGTAGTAATTCAGGCAGTCCAGTCAAAACCGTGTACACGTACGTACCAGATGCCAAAAAATACGGCCACGTACGTACATACGGGCGGGGTCTCGAACGCGTACTCGCGCATACGTACGGCCAGGGCTCATTTACATGGAGAAGCCACGGACGGCAGCAACGGCGTCCTGTTCATCGGAAGCCAACCGGCTGGGTCGGAACGGAGAAACTGCGTCGTGTTCATGGGGAGGCAACGGAATGCGCCGTGTTCATCGGGAGGCAACGGAATACGTCGTGTTCATCCAGAGCCAACCGGCTTGGACGGAACAGCCGAAACGAGGTCTGGCGTACCGCAGAATGGAGGAAACAGGCCTTCTGTTCGACCGCATACGGTCGAAAAGGGGTCTTATTCATCAAGAAGGGTCTGGCGTACCGCAAAACGGAGGAAACAGACTAGTGTTGGAGCGCCTACGGTCGAAACGGGGTCATGTTGATCGGGAGGGGTGTGGCGTACTGCAAAACGGGACTCCACGGGCTACTGTTCATCCACTGTCGACTTCCTCCAGCCTCCACTAGCTACTGTTCATTCAACGTCGACTTCCCCGCAGCCTCCACCAGCTACTGTTCATCCACGGGGTCCTGTTCATCCAGCCTCCTCGGCAACTGTTCATCCAGCCCTCCACGGGGTCCTGTTCATCCAGCCTCCATCGGCTACTGTTCAACCAGCCCTCCAAGGGGTCCTGTTCAACTAGCCCCTCCACGGGGTCTTGTTCAACCAGCCCTCCACGTACGGGGTACCTCCACCAATTCATTAGCATCATTTTCATCCTTTCCCAAGATTGTGTACCATGCTCATGCTCAAGTTGCTTGAAATTCATGATCTGGGTTCTAAGGGAAATATTTTTTGCGGGCGGAAAATACTTAGTAATGAAAGCATCTTTGCACTTATTCCAAGAATCGATACTATGGTGAGGCAACAAAGAAAACCAAAATTTTGCATGATCTCGCAAAGAAAACGGAAATAATTTCAACTTCACAACATCATTGTCCACATGTTTTTTCATTTGCATATCGCATAATTCCATGAATGTGTTAAGATGGGACGCGGCATCCTCATTAGGAGTACCGGAAAATTGATCTTTCATAACAAGATTCAGCAAAGCAGTATTAATATCACAAGACTCCGCACTTGTGGCGGGAGGAGCAATCGGAGTGCCAATAAAATCATTGTTGTTGGTATTTGAGAAATCACACAACTTGGTGTTCTCTTGAGTCATTGTGACTACGCAACAAGATTGTACTCAAAAACAGATCCGGCATGAAAACGGCGAACGAAAAAGAGGGCGAATAAAACAACAAGCTTTTGTGAAGTGGGGGAGAGGAAAACGAGAGACAAATGGCAAATTATGTAAATTGGGAGGAGATGAGATTTGTGATTAGGAACCTCGTAGATGTTGATGATGTCTCCCCGGCAACGGCGCCAGAAATTCCTTTTGATGTATGCTAGAACTACTTCGGTATTTCCCCAAACAGGAAGGGATGATGCAGCACAACAATGGTAGGTATTTCCCTCAGTGATGACACCAAGGTTATCAAACCAGTAGGAGAATCACGCAACACTACGTGAACGACACCTGCACACAAATAACAAATACTCGCAACCTGACGTGTTAAAGGGATTGTCAATCCCTTTCGGGCAACGGCACCAGAAATAGGCAAACAGACGTGAGAGAGTTGTAAATATTGATAGATCGAACGCCAAATAAAATAAAGTGCAGCAAGGTATTTTTGTATTTTTGGGATTAATAGATCTGAAAATAAAAGCAAAGGAAAATAGATCGCAAAGGCAAATATAATAAAGAAGAGACCCGGAGGCCGTAGGTTTCACTAGTGGCTTCTCTCAAGAAAAATAGAAAACGGTGGGTGAACAAATTACTGTTGGGCAATTGATAGAACTTCAAATAATCATGACAGTATCCAGGCAATTATCATTACATAGGCATCACGTCCAAGATTAGTAGACCGACTCCTGCCTACATCTACTACTATTACTCCACACATCGACCGCTATCCAACATGCATCTAGTGTATTAAGTTCATGGAAAAACGGAGTAATGCAATAAGAACGATGACATGATGTAGACAAGATCTATTTATGTAGAAATAGACCCCATTGTTTTATCCTTAGTAGCAACGATACATATGTGTCGGTTCCCTTTCTGTCACTAGGATCAAGCACCGTAAGATCTAAATACTACAAAGCACCTCTTCCCATTGCAACATAAATAGATCAAGTTGGCCAAGCAAAACCCAAATATCGGAGAAGAAATACGAGGCTATAAGTAATCATGCATATAAGAGATCAAAGAAGAATCAAATAACTTTCATGGATAAAAAGATAGATCTGATCATAAACTCATAGTTCATCGGATCCCAACAAACACACCGCAAAAAGAGTTACATCATATGGATCTCCAAGAGACCATTGTATTGAGAATCAAACGAGAGAGAGGAAGCCATCTAGCTACTAACTACGGACCCATAGGTCTACAAAGAACTATTCACGCATCATCGGAGAGGCACCAATGGGCATGATGAACCCCTCCGTGATGGTGTCTAGATTGGATCTGTGGTTTCTAGAACTTGCGGCGGCTGGAATTGATTTTCGTCAACTCCCCTAGGGTTTCTGGAATATTGGGGTATTAATAGAGCAAAGGGTCGGTTCAGGGGGCACCCGTGGTGGGCACAACCCACCAGGGAGCGCCTGGGCCTCCAAGCGCACCTTGGTGGGTTGTGCTCCCTTCGGAGCACCCCCAGGCGCTTCTCCGGCCCACTGGATGTCTTCTGGTCCAAAAAAATCCACAAAAAGTTTCGCTGCGTTTGGACTCCGTTTGTATTGATTTCCTGCGATGTAAAAAACACGAAAAAACAGGAACTGGCACTTCGCACTATGTCAATAGGGTAGTACCAAAAAATGATATAGAATGACTATAAAATGATTATAAAACATCCAAGAATGATAATATAACAGCATGGAACAATCAAAAAATATAGATACGTTGGAGACGTATCAGCATCCCCAAGCTTAATTCCTGCTCGTCCTCGAGTAGGTAAATGATAAAAACAGAATTTTTGACGTGGAATGCTGCCTAATATGTCATCTCATATTCTTTTCTTTATAGCACGGACATTTGGACTTTTATATGGTTCAAAGCAATAGTCTAGTTTTGACATGAGACTTAAATACTCAAGGATATCAACAAGCAACCATGTATTTCAAAATATCACTGCTAAAATAAGTTATCCCTAGCCCATCATGCTCAATCATTGATCCATTCATGAAACACACTCGCATATTAACTACACCCAATGCTCAAGTACAATCATAGTGCCTCCTAGTTGGTGCTTTATAAGAGAAGATGGAGACTCAAATGAAAAATGAAAATTGCGTAAAGCAAAAGAAAGGCCCTTCGCGGAGGGTAGTAGGGATTTGTAGAGGTGCCCGAGCTCAAAGCAAAAAACTTAGAGATAAAAACATTTTGGGAGGCATACTTTTCCCACCAACGAAAATGACTTAGAGTTCCCCACACTTTCCATGCTAGATATATCGTAGGCGGTTCCCAAACAGAAAATACAGTTTATTCCTTTTTCCACCATACTTTAACTTTCCATGGCTAGCCGAGTCCATGGTTGCCCTCCATACGAACACTTTCCAAGGAATTTATTATTTGATAACATAAAGTAAATTCATTTTTCATTTCGGGACTGGGCATCCCTAATACCTTTGCCTTACTATCGTGCAATGACAAGTGAATAAACACTCATCATGAGAATAACACATCTAGCATGGAAAATATCGGCCACCCCTCACCACCTCGCGAGCGGTACGAGCACACAAAAGAGAAATTTATTTTGAAAATTAGAGATGGCACATACAAATTTGCTTAGAACGGCAAAAGAATACTGCATATAGGTAGATATAGTGGACTCATGTTGCAAAACTAGTTTAATGGATTTTGGATGCACAAGTAGTGATCATACTTAGTGCAAAATGAAGGCTAGCAAAAGATTGAGAAGCGACCAACCAAGAAACAAATAATCTCATAAGCGAGCATTAAGCATAATTAACACCGAATAATGCACCACAAGTAGGGTGTAATTTCATTGCATGACTATTGACTTTCGTGCTTGCATAGGGAATCACAAACCTTAACACCAATATTCTTACTAGAGCACAATTACTCATCAACATGACTCACATATCACATCATCATATCTCAAAACTATTACAAGGAATCAAGTTTATTTTGTCCAATGATCTTCATGAAAGTTTTTATTATATTCTTCTTGGATATCTATCACTTTGGAACTAAATTTCATGTGTTGCTTTTGATAAGCTCAAACAAATATAAGTGAAGACCATGAGCATAATATTTCTTTCTCTCAAATTAATTTAAGTGAAGCAAGAGAGAATTTCTTCTCAAAAAAATCTAAGTGAAGCAAGAGAGCATTTCTTAAAAAATTCTAAAGCACATGGTGCTCAAAAATATATAAGTGAAGCACTAGAGCAATTCCATAGCTCAAAAAAAAATGAAGTGAAGCATAGAGAGCAATTCTAACAAGTCATGGCATAATTTTGGCTCTCTCAAATAGGTGTGTCCAGCAAGGATTGATGACTTAGAACACAAAGCAAAACAAGCAAAGACTCATATCATACAAGACGCTTCAAGCAAAACTCATAGTATGTGACGAATAAAAATATAGCTTCGAGTAAAATACCGATGGTCGTTAGAAGAAAGAGGGGATGCCACTCGGGGGGTCCCAAGCTTAGTTGCTTGCTTCTCTTTGGATAATAACTTTGGATGCCATGGGAATCCCCAAGCTTAGGCTCTTCTTACTCCTTATTCCTTCATCCATCGTAACATCACCCAAAACTTGAAAACTTCAATCACACAAAACTCAACAAAACCTTCGTGAGATCCGTTAGTATAAGAAAGCAAATCACTACCATAAGTACTGTTGCAAACCAATTTATATTTTATTCTTGCATTATATCTACTTTATTCTAACTTTTCTATGGCAAAAACTCATCAAAGAAAATCACAGAATCATCAAAACAAGCACACAACGCAAAGAAAACAGAATCTGTCAAAAACAGAACAGTCTGTAGCAATATGAAAACTTCGAATACTTATGTAACTCCAAAAATTCTGAAAAATTAGGAAAACCTGAGCAATTTGTATATCAATCTTGCGTAAAAAATTCAGAGCAAACGCATCTTTCTGTGATGTATTAAATTAGTTTTCTGAGCGCAAAAGTTTCTGTTTTTCAACAAGATCAAATCAACTATCACCCAAGAAGATCCTAAAGGCTTTGCTTGGCACAAACACTAATTAAAACACAAAAAACACAATCATAACAGTAGCATAATTGTGCAAACACTCAAGAACAGAAAAGCAAACGACAAAAAATAAATTTTATTCATTGGGTTGCCTCCCAACAAGCGCTATTGTTTCACGCCCTTAGCTAGGCATAAAACAAGGATCTAAATTTTGTCATCTTTGTTTCTAGATCCATAAGATGCCCTCATGATTGATTCATATGGTGGCCAAATTCTTGTTCTAGGGAAGTGTTCCGTACCCTTCCTTAGTGGAAATTGGTAATATTGCCTTCTTTCATATCAATCACGTCACCGATAGTGCGTAAAAACGGTCTACCAAGAATAATTGGACAAGACGGATTACAATCAATATCAAGAACAATAAATTCTATGGGCACATAGTTCCTATTTGCAAGAATGAGAACATCATTAATTCTTCCCATAGGCTTTTTAATAGCAGAATCCGCCAAGTGCAAATTTAAAGAACATTCTTCAATATCGGTAAGACCAAGCACATCACATAAAGATTTCGGAATTGTAGAAACACTAGCACTCAAGTCACATAAAGCAACACACTCACAAATTTTAATCCTGACTTTGATAGTAGGTTCCCACTCATCATGTAATTTTCTAGGAATTGAAACTTCTAATTCCAACTTTTCTTCTAAAGCTTTCATCATATCATCGACAATATGTTTAGTAAAAGCTTTATTTTGTTCATAGGCATGGGGTGAATTTATCATGGATTGCCACAAAGAAATACAATCAATCAAAGAGCAACTGTCATAATTAAAGTCTTTGTAATCCAAAAGGGTGGGCACATCACTAGTTAAAGTCTTGACCTCTTCAAACCCACTTTTATCAATTTTCTCAATAAGATTTTCACCCTCCGAATTATCGGGATGCCTTCTAGCTAAAGTTGACTCTTCTCCAGTCCCTTTTCCATCAATCTTAATTTTACTAAACAAGGAATCAATATAAGAAACACCAATCATTTTAAGATCCTCATCATTTTTATGAAAGCAATCACTAGAAAACGCTTTTCCAAAAATTCTCTTCTAGTTCTAAGCATAGCGGTTCTTTTCTTACTTTCATCCATAGAAACATAAAGATCTTTAATTGATTACTCTACCTTAGGCACAAAAAATTTCATCTTGAGATTCTCTACATCATGGCAAATTTTATCAACACTTCTAGACAAATCATCAATCTTATTCAACTTTTCTTCCATTGTAGCATTGAAAACTTTTTGAGTGTTGATAAATTATTTAATATTATTCTCAAGATCAGAGGTGTTCCTATTATTATTATAAGATTGTTACCATAGGAATTACCATAATTATTAGAGGAATTACTAGGAAAAGGCCTAGAATTAAAATTACCTCTATAAGCATTGTTATTGAAATTATTTCGAGAGATAAAATTCACATCTATGGCATCACTATTTTGCTCAATAAAAGTAGACAAAGGCATATCATTAAAATCAATAGGAGCACTTTTACTAGCAACCAATTTCATGCGAGCATCAACTTTTTCACTCAAAGAAGAAATTTCTTCAACCGAATTAACTTTTTTACTAGTAGGAGCTCTTTCGGTATGCCATTGTGAATAATTTGCCATGATATTATCAAGCAATTTGGTGGCTTCACCCAAACTAATTTCCATAAAAGTACCACCAGCGGCGGAATCTAAAAGATTACGAGAAACAAAATTCAACCCTGCATAAATTTTTTGTATGATCATCCAAAGATTTAACCCATGAGTTGGGCAATTCCATAGCATCATTTTCATCCTTTCCCAAGATTGTGCAACATGCTCATGCTCAAGTTGCTTGAAATTCATGATCTGGGTTCTAAGGGAAATAATTTTTACGAGCGGAAAATACTTAGTAATGAAAGCATCTTTGCACTTATTCCAAGAATCGATACTATGGCGAGGCAACGAAGAAAACCAAATTTTTGTATGATCTCGCAAAGAAAACGGAAATAATTTCAACTTCACAACATCATTGTCCACATATTTTTTCTTTTGCATATCACATAATTCCACGAATGTGTTCAGATGGGACGCGGCATCCTCATTAGGAGTACCGGAAAATTGATCTTTCATAACAAGATTCAGCAAAGCAGTATTAATATCACAAGACTCCACACTTGTGGCGGGAGGAGAAATCGGAGTGCCAATAAAATCATTGTTGTTGGTATTTGAGAAATCACACAACCGGGTGTTCTCTTGAGTCATTGTGACTACGCAGCAAGATTGCACTCAAAAACAGATCCGGCAAGAAAACGGCGAACAAAAAAGAGGGCGAATAAAACGGCAAATTTTTGCGAAGTGGGGGAGAGGAAAATGAGAGGCAAATGGAAAATAATGTAAATCGCGAGGAGATGATATTTGTGATTAGGAACCTGGTAGATGTTGATGATGTCTTCCCGGCAACGGCGCCGGAAATACCTTTTGATGTCGTCTAGAACTACATCGGTATTTCCCCACAGAGGAAGGGGTGATGCAGCACATCAATGGTAGATATTTCCCTCAGTGATGAGACCAAGGTTATCGAACCAGTAGGAGAATCACGCAACTCTACGTGAACGGCACTTGCACACAAATAACAAATACTCGCAACCCGACGTGTTAAAGGGGTTGTCAATCCCTTTCGGGCAACGACGCCAGAAATAGGCAAACGGACGTGAGAGAGTTGTAAATATTGATAGATCGAACGCCAAATAAAATAAAGTGCAGCAAGGTATTTTTGTATTTTTGGGATTAATAGATCTGAAAAGAAAATCAAAGGAAAATAGATCGCAAAGGCAAATATAATAAAGAAGAGGGCCGTAGGTTTCACTAGTGGCTTCTCTCGAGAAAAATAGCAAACGATGGGTGAAAACATTACTGTTGGGAAATTGATAGAACTTCAAATAATCATGACGATATCCAGGCAATGATAATTACATAGGTATCACATCCAAGATTAGTAGACCGACTCCTGCCTGCATCTACTACTATTACTCCACACATCGACTGCTATCCAGCATGCATCTAGTGTATTAATTTCATGAAAAAATGGAGTAATGCAATAAGAACAATGATATGATGTAGACAAGATCTATTTATGTAGAAATAGACCCCATCGTTCTATCCTTTGTAGCAACGATACATACGTGTCGGTTCCCTTTCTGTCACTGGATCAAGCACCGTAAGATCGAACCCACTACAAAGCACCTCTTCCCATTGCAAGATAAATAGATCAAATTGGCCAAAAAAACCAAATATCAGAGAAGAAATACGAGGCTATAAGTAATCATGCATATAAGAGATCAAAGAACACTCACATAACTTTCATGGATAAAAAGATAGATCTGATCATAAACTCAAAGTTCATCGGATCCCAACAAACACACCGCAAAAAGAGTTACATCATATGGATCTCCAAGAGAGCATTGTATTGAGAATCAAATGAGAGAGAGGAAGCCATCTAGCTACTAATTACGGACCCATAGGTCTACAAAGAACTACTCACGCATCATCGGAGCGGCACCTATGGGCATGATGAACCCCTCCGTGATGGTGTCTAGATGAGAACTGTGGTTTCTGGAACTTGCGGCGGCTGGAATTGATTTTCGTCGACTCCCCTAGGGTTTCAGGAATATTGGGGTATTTATAGAGCAAAGAGTCGGTTCAGGGGGCACCCGAGGTGGGCACAACCCACCAGGGCGCGCATGGGCCTCCAGGTGCGCCCTAGTGGGTTGTGCTCCTGTCGGAGTAATTGGCCACGGGTAGCCTCATCGGCCCCCATGGCGCTTCAAGACATCGGGGCCGGCTGGTCCCTCAAGATTCAAAGAGCCAAGCGCCGCCTCCTTGCGGCCGGCTGCCAGGAGACGGCAGAGCCCAGCAGGCGGCCATGAGGTGGGTCGGCTCCTAGCAGGCGGCCTCCAAAGAGGCCGGCTCCTAGCAGGCGACCCTAGGCATCCTCAAAGTTTGCATCCACATAAATGCGAGGAGACAGGGTGTGGCTACAGCACGCCCTACTACCCCCAAATCTAGGATCAAGCGTGGCCACAGTGCGTCGTACCAGACAGAGATCTCCCGCCCGGCGCGGCACTGTTGCCACATTCCCCATGACATCACCCTTGTCAGAGGGAGCCACGCTCCCACGACGGGATGTCGGTACGGCCCGCAGGCTGCGGGCCCTACCTGTCCTCAAGGAGCCAGGAGGCAGCGAGCCTAGACCAGTCGGCTCATAGGGAGGTCGGCCCATGACCAGGCGGCTCTTCCTCTCCTTGGAGTTTGTGCGCCATTAACCAGAAGAAACAGGAGTGGCTACAGTGAACGCCCGACAGGCGGCGGTACTGTAGCCACGCCTCCCCCGACAAAGCATGCATCATTACCAGCACATCTACAGTGTTGAGCAGCCAGCAGGACCCACGAGCGGTGGGCGCGGCCTGTCGGCCAAGTACGAGATAGCCGGCGGGGCCCACCAGGCGGGGGGCCCCATCTGCCGGCGGAGGAGCCGGCGACCAGAGGCACTGACAGCCGGGTCAAACACCCGGCCGGATTACCTTTGTACCCCTGGGGGTAGGCCTATACAAACCCCCAAGGACACCCATGCAAAGGGTTCAGACTCTAGTTCATCCACACACCCATATAGAGAAACAGCTCAAGGAGCAAGCTTGTAACCATCGTTGTTGCTTGAGTGATCATGCAGAGACCCCGCAGAGCAGGAGTAGGGGTGTTATCTCCTAGGAGTACCCCGAACCTAGGTAAGAGTCGCCGGCATGCATGTCTACGCCTCATCCCATTTCCTGGCACCGGCGACGTCTTATTCGCCCCCTCCATGATAAGCCATCCTTTGGCATATGTCGCACGACACCCCCGACATTTGGCACCCACCGTGGGGCTAGGTGCACCGTCGTTCGGAGATCTATTCTGGACGGGAACCCTCTTCCTCCCCAGCGAGCGCAGCCAGCCCTGCATGCCCGATGGCGTTAGCACCGACGTGCTGCATGGCACAGAGATTGCCTGCGCAGCGGCTGGCCTCGCTGATCTTGTTGGCGAGATCGGCCTCTCCGATGAGCCCGCATCAGGCGCGGGCGCAGCCAGCTCCGAGAGCTGCCTCGTCGATCTCCTTGGCAAGCTTGACATCGCCAACGAGCCCGCCTCCGACCTGGAGTCGATCGGCTCCACCGACCCGATGCTTGTCGACTCCGACACCGCGTCCCTTGACGCCTTCCCCACCAACGTGGTGATCATCAACGACCCGCTCCCTCGCGCCGACAGCGGCGGCAACACCGTCACGGAGGTGCTCGTCGTCAGCCATGATGGAGCTTCTGGTGGCGGTACCCAAGACCCGCTCGAAGCGGCGCTACGAGACCTGTCTACCCCCATCACAGAAGATGCCGACGCCAAGACGCTGGAAGCTCGCCGCGTCTTGCTCGTCGTGAGTGCCAAGAAGTTGGCCACCATGAGACGCCTCTCAGAGGCCTACCAGCGCGAGATCGACCACGCTCTTGGCGGCACGCCGGCTACTGGCGGGCCTAGCCGCGTTGGCACAGTCCGGCAGCGTGGCGCTGCCATCGCCAGCATGTTCGGGGCAGACCGCACTGTCTATGCCACGCCCACGGAGAACATACGAGCTGCCCAGGCGGCAGCAGATGAGCTGGACAACCTCGAGGGCGATGAGCGTCGCTACATGACAGAGCGCGTCCAGCAGCTCATTGACGCGGCTGCCGCGCCGCAAGAAGCCGGCTACCGCGTAGAAGGACCCGGCCAGCGGGTCGAGAACCCGCCCCCTCGCCGAGATCAAGGCGCGACCTCCCGAACACAGACTGGTGGCGTCCGCGACAGACGAGACAAACAGCTGACTGCTAGCCACAGCCGCACGCGCATCACCATCGAGCGCTACCAAGATGGCTGCCCATGAGCAGTGGAACGACGGGAAGATTGTCCGCCTCCTCCTCCTTCTCGGAGGGAGAGGTGTGCTTCCCCGCCGCCTGTTGACCACCCAACTCTCGGCGACCGGTGAGGGAGTCCTGGATTTGGGGGTCCTTGGACAGCCGGACTATATCCTTTGGCCGGACTATTGGACTATGAAGATACAAGATTGAAGACTTCGTCCCGTGTCCGGATAGAACTCTCCTTGGCGTGGAAGGCAAGCTTGGCGATACGGATATGTAGATCTCCTCCCTTGTAACCGACTCTGTGTAACCCTAGCCCCTCCGGTGTCTATATAAACCGGAGGGTTTAGTCCGTAGGACAAGAACAATCATACCATAGGCTAGCTTCTAGGGTTTAGCCTCTACGATCTCGTGGTAGATCAACTCTTGTAATACTCATATCATCAAGATCAATCAAGCAGGAAGTAGGGTATTATCTCCATCGAGAGGGCCCGAACCTGGGTAAACATTGTGTCCCCCGCCTCCTGTTACCATCCGACTTAGACGCATAGTTCGGGACCCCCTACCCGAGATCCGCCGGTTTTGACACCGACATTGGTGCTTTCATTGAGAGTTACACTGTGCCATCATCATAAGGCTGGATGGCTCGCCTCGTTGTCAAGGACAACATCACCTCTAGGGGAGCCCTGGCTGTAGGCCAAACTCTCCGACTAGGCTGTTTCGTCATGACCGCCTGTTCGGCCGCTACGCCGACGATGACTTCTCGGGTCATCGAAAACAGCCTTCACGTCGGCTCGGGACTCGCCGAGCAGTTGGATCCAATAGAGCTCTATTCCTTGAATGAGCTCTTGGATCGCATCGCCGCCTTGGGAGTCGCTACAGATTATGATCAGATCAGGCTTAAACCCGACCAAAGGGAGATTAACTCCCTGCCGGTCACCCATCAAATAGCGGTGGTGGAGGAGCAATGCGACGATTCTTCCTCTTTCTTGAGGACAAACTATGTCCGGATTCCCGAGCTCTCCGAGCCGGATACCCGTCTACGGGAGGACATCGCCCAAACCCTAAACCTAGTCAGGCAGCGGGCCAGACCTATTGGGCAACATCCCGGAGCCCGAACTTCCAAGATCGGAAACTCCTCCGCCCCTGGGTCTCAGATCGGGTCAAGGTTCGGACTTAAATCCACCCACCCACCCAGATATAAACAATCTTTCCCAGATTCGACAAGAGCCCCAGGAGACAGTACACCACTATTGGGCCAGATTCCTCCTTGTAACGAACAAGGTCAAGGACTGTCGCGAGGAAGACGCAATTTCATTCTTTTGCAATAATTGCACGGACAAGGGAATCCTCAACGCCATAAGTCATCGTGACATAGCACACTTTGCTGACTTGGCGGCCATATTACGGAAGTACTGTGTGATGGAAAGCGCCTGGAAAACCCAAACAAAATTTTGGGATCCTCCGGCTCTGACAAAACCCCCAGTCCGAACTAAAAGGGTGCACTCTCGTAAGTCGCCCGACCCAATTACAAAGAAGCAAAAGCCCACTACAGGGCGTGGAACTGTATTGGAGGGATGGCTTAATGGGCCATGCAAAATTCACAGTTCAGCGGATACCATACCAACACACAGCCTTAGAGCATGTTGGGTACTCCGGCAGGTGGCCAAGAGCGGTGAGGATCTCCTCATTAACAATACCGCAGAGCACCATCCCGTGGAGAACAACAATACAGTATTAACAGTCTTCGAGACCTTCGCCTCAAATAATAGGCGTAAGCGAGCACTCCGCAGCCTTGCCGAAGTCTGCCATGTGGCAGCAATAAATCCATGGAGCGATACGGCTATCACCTTCAATGCCAGTGACGAACCTAAATTCCGAACAGCCCGAGCACCAGCCGCCTTGGTCCTTAGTCCAATTGTGGACGGCTTCCGGCTTACTAAAGTGCTCATGGACGGCGGCAGCGGATTAAACCTCATCTATGAGGAGACTCTTAAAAAAATGGAAATACACAGAAGCCGCATTGAGCAAAGCAGCACGACCTTCAGAGGAATCATCCCTAGTCGGGAGGCACGATGTGCTGGGAAAATCACACTAGATGTGGTATTCGGCACGCCGGAGAATTATAGGTTCGAAGAAATCACATTCCAAGTGGCCCCGTTCAATAGCGGATACCACGCCCTTCTAGGGCGGGAGGCATTCACGATCTTCCAAGCTATACCCCATTACGGGTACATGAAGCTCAAAATGCCCGGGCCCAATGGAATCATCACTCTAGCTAGTGATCCGGACATAGCACTCCACGCCAAAAACAAAACAGCCGCACTGGCCCTTGAGGCGTTATCCGAAGCCCTCGCGGCCGAGGAATTAACTGCGCTGCGCTCCACAGTGGACAGGGACGACGTGATACTCGACAAAAGATCCAAGTCCACCTCTTTTAAACTAGTGGATGAAATAGTCAAATTCCAAGTCCACCCAACGGACTCTACAAAAACAGCATCCATCGGGGCACAGTTAAACCCCGCTGTAGACGCAGCACTGCGGGAGTTCCTGCGCGAGAATTGGGACATATTCGCCTGACATCCTTCAGACATGCCAGGAATCCCACACAGGCTGGCCGAGCATTGCCTTAACATTCTAAAGGGATTCAAGCCGGTCAAGCAGACTCTTCGGTGTTTCTTTGAACCTAAGCGACAAGCCATGGGAGAGGAGCTAGCCAAGTTACTGGAGGCCAGATTCATTAGAGAAATAAAACACCCGGACTGGCTAGCAAACCTGGTGATGGTACCAAAGAAGGATAAATCCTGGTGCCTATGCGTCGATTTCAAAGACCTCAACAAGGCTTGCCCCAAGGATCCCTTCCCCCTCCCCCGCATCGATCAAATTATCGATGCTACCGCAGGACACGACTCATTGTGTTTCCTCGACGCATACTCCGGATACCATCAAATCAAGATGGCGGAGTCCGACCAAGCCGCAACGGCATTTATCACCCCGTACGGCCCCTTCTGTTTTAACACCATGCCTTTCGGGCTTAAGAACGCTAGTGCAACCTATCAACGCATGATTCAGACATGCCTGGAAACACAGATTGCCAAAATAGTGGAGGCATACGTAGACGATGTGGTCGTTAAAACTAGACACGTCGAATCCTTAATAGACGACTTGAGGCTCACGTTCGACAATCTCCGAACATACGACATCAAGCTCAATCCGGAAAAATGCGTTTTTGGCGTGCCCGCCGGAAAGCTCCTGGGATTCAACGTCTCCAGTAGAGGAATCAAAGCAAATCTGGCTAAAATCCGAGCTCTGTCACAGTTGGCTATCCCAACAGACCTCAAGCAAATTCAGAAACTAAATGGATGCATGGCGGCCTTAAGCCGCTTTCTCTCCCGATTAGGAGAAAAGGCACTACCCCTTTATCGCCTTCTTCGACGCACCGAACACTTCGAGTGGACGGATGCGGCCATGGTCGGATTGGAAGAAATAAAAGCCATCCTGGCCACCAACCCAATTTTGGGCGCGCCAAATGTCGGCGAACCAATGCTGCTGTATATAGCGGCAACACACCAAGTTGTAAGCGCAGTGCTCGTCGTCGAACGAGAGATGAACGGACATAAGTTCCCACTTCAAAAGCCGGTATACTATGTATCCACTGTCCTCACTCCATGCAAATCACGGTACCCACATTATCAAAAGATAGCATACGCGGTCTTCATGGCATCCCGGAAGCTACGACACTACTTTCAAGAATGTTCAATCACGGTGGCCTCCGAAGTACCACTCAACGACATAATAAATAACCGCGATGCCACGGGCCAGATTCCTAGATGGGCTATCGAGCTCCTCCCGTTCGACATAACATACAAACCACGGCGAGCCATTAAGTTGCAAGTACTGGCCGATTTCATCGCCGAATGGACGGAAGCCGAACTCCCTAAAGAGTACGGCGCGTACTACAATTGGATCATGCACTTTGACGGTTCAAAGATGCTGGCAGGTCTGGGGGCAGGCGTCATCCTGACATCCCCCACTGGAGATATAGTCCAGTACGTACTCAAAATATTATACACAGACTCCAACAATGCGGCAGAATATGAGGCCCTGTTACACGGTCTCCGGATGGCAGTCTCCATGGGCATTCAATGCCTGGAGGTGCGTGGGGACTCGAACCTCCCAATATCTCAGATAAATGGAGACTTTGACGCCAAGGATCCAAAAATGGCGGCTTACCGCAACGCCGTCCTCAAAATGTCAGCTCGGTTCGAGGGGCTCGAATTCCACCATGTGGTCCGAGAAAACAATCAAGCGGCGGACATACTCGCCCGCATCGGCGCTAAGCGCGACCCTGTCCCACCCAATATCTTCTTGGAAAGGCTGTTTAAGCCATCCGTGGTACGGGAAGGAGAGACCAGCAACAAAAGTCCGGACTTGGCCACAACACCAGATACCGAACACTCTGACGTAATCGGAGGCTCCGCCACCGAAATAACACCTTCCACCCACGTGATTATGGCTGTCATCGCCCTGTGGACAGAACCCTTCCTGGCCTACCTAACTAGGCAGGAACTACCTGAGGACCCAAACGAGGCACGTTGCATTGTGCGGCGGTCTAAAGCCTACAAGGTCCACGAGGGAGAGCTTTATAAGAAAAGCGCTACCGGAGTCCTTCAAAGGTGCATCTCCAAAGAGGAAGGGCGGAAACTTTTGGCAGAAATTCATGCTGGACTTGGCGGCCACCACGCCGCAGCTCGGGCCCTTGTAAGCAAGGCCTTCCGTATAGGTTTCTACTGGCCGATGGCCCGAGCAGACGCACAGGACCTTGTCCAACGTTGCGTCGGTTGCCAGCTTTTTGCAAACCAAAGCCATATGCCGCCTACCGCTCTCCAAACAATCCCCAATACTTGGTCCTCTGCGGTCTGGGGGCTTGATATGGCCGGACCCCTCAAAGGGGGAAGCCACAAGAAAAAATACTTATTGGTCATGGTGGATAAATTCACCAAATGGATAGAAGCCAAACTAGTTAAAACGGCCGAATCCGGACCAGTGATAGACTTCATATCTGGGGTTGTACACCGTTATGGCGTCCCCCACAGTATCATCACCGATGACGGCTCGAACTTTACAGCCGGCGAGGTAAAACTTTGGTGCAGCAACATGGGCATCAAGCTCGATTATGCTTCTGTCTATCACCCGCAAACTAACGGTCAAGTCAAGCGAGCAAATGGTCTTATCATGAGCGGCATTAAACCCAGATTAGTGCGGTCCTTATAGGAATCAAACACGCACTGGGTAGAGGAGGTCGACTCGTACTATGGGGGCTGCGGACCACACCGAATCGCACTATCGGATACACACCGTTTTTATGGTGTACGGCGCAGAGGCGGTACTCCCTGCGACATAATTCATGACTCACCTCGAGTGTGCATGTATGAAGAGAAAGAAGCCGAGCTTGATCGGCAGGACAGTTTGGACGCCCTGGAGGAGGAGCGTGACGTGGCAAAAGCCCGTTCCCCATTCTATCAGCAACATGCTCGATGGTATCAAAGTAGAGAAGTACGGGCCAAAACCTATAACGTTGGCGAACTCGTTCTACGCCTACCGGAGAAGAAAAAGAACAAGCTCAAGCCCAAATGGGAAGGTCCTTTCATTATTGACCAAGTTCTGACCGGTGGAGCGTACCTTCTGCGGGATGCATCGGACAATCGACTCGGGCCAAACACATGGAACGTAGCCAGACTCCGAAGGTTCTACGCCTAGTGCCGGACTCTATGTTCGTCCCCTTACCTCCATCAATTTTTTACATATCCGTTATCTGTCTTTTATCTCTTTCTTTTTTCCTTTTTCTTAAAGGCCTTAAAAGGCTAAATTGTGTCTTGACTACACAATCTTAACGCGCTAACCGCGCTCATTATACCTGGGGGCTTCTTATACAGAAGCTTAATATAACTATTTTCCGGGCTCTATGCCCCACACATGTGTTATTCTTCCACATGTACCTTTTTTTGCCATTATATGCATCGATATGCCTTAAGTTTTGGCCAAGCTGGGTTGCCTGGCTCTTGTGTTTATGCCCTACGTTCCCGTTAATTCGGCTAAGGCATAAGGGGATCACCTCTGCGATTGTTACTGCCGGGTCAGCCGGATGTTTACCTCAGACTGGGTGAAACCAAAAGCTAGCGTTCTTAAGGGAATACTCGGTCGGTGAACAAAAGATGACTTTTATTTATTTTAATACATGCCCCCAGATGTTTATAGCCAGCGTCTCTTTTCGCAGTTCGGCCATGCACATTCGGGCATGCGTACCCAGGGAAAGGAACCCTTAACGGAACTATTCTCCCTGGAAGATGTTTCTTACTATCCATGTAATATAACATAGCTAGTTGGGTACTTGTCTGTTCAAGCACTTATGACCCCTACGCCTGGTTTCCACGCGTACCCCGGTTTTTACATAACTGAGCGGGTATTCGGATACACTCCGGACTATCGGGTCTAGAGGTCGAAGCGAAAAAGTCCGCCATGACAAATGATTTATAATCTGGCTAGGGACAATATATGTCACTTGAAGTACACAGTCACTTAGACTGACTAAATTCTTCTTCTATACCATCCAACAGGCTATCTAGCCTACAATCCTGTTGGGAATACTTTGCGGCTAATTCTACTTGGTCATACACCAAACTGACGGGGATCTTCATCCCATCAGGCCCCACAAGTCCGACCTCGGCCATGTGGTTAGGGTCAGCCTTGGTATACCGCGTCTTCACCATGGCCCAGGCTTCCCTCGCACCTTGTCGGCAGGCTGATATCTTCCATAATCAGAAGCGCCGCCGCGCTCCCTTGAGCTTCTCTACAAGCTCCCCCATGCCTCCTGGCAGGGAAACGGATGGCCAGAAGGCTTGGGCAATGCCCTGCATCACCTGCCGAACTTGTTCGTGCAGTTGTGAGAGCTCTGGCAGAAGATCACCCGCAGACCCGGGCATCTCCTCCTCGGGACGACCCGTCAGCATACCTGCAGATATAACTCTGTTAGTCGGTTTCTTCGCTGAACTCTTTAAAAGTTCGTTCAAGCACTTACTGAAAATGTCGCGTCAACGCCTCTTATTCTCCTTTACGGAGTCAGCAAGCTGGGCCCAAACATCTTTCAGTTCCACGCCCAGCTGGATATTGGCATGTTGGAGATTGTTTTTCTCCTGCCTAACCTTTTTAAGCACGCGCTCACCAGCCTTTAGCTGTCGTTGGGCATGCGGCTCATTCCCTAACACGACCTCCGGATTCACTCCAGAGTCATCTGCAGAATCTATTGTTAGATTTGTATGCATGCCGCATACTATCTGGTACCTGTCATTCATTGCAATAGAGACAAGTGTTACCAGAGGGGGCCTTCTCGGACTCCTTCAGCGCGGCAACTGTGGCGTATAGCTGGGCTTTGCACTCTTCCAGCTCTTGAGACAATTGGGTATTCTTCTCTATAGGAACCTGCACAAATAATGATCCTTAAATCAGTTGTGTCAACTGTTTCAAGTCTCAGGGGCTACTGATATATATAATTATCAGACTTTCTTACCTGTATATCCTTTACATACTGGTCCGTGGCTCTGGCAAGACCATTTTGAGCAGCTCGAATGTACGCGTCTCCTGAATTGAAGGCATCGAACGCCTCTTGGGAGAAACAAGCGTCACGAAGTACGGCCCGGTGACGCCTGTGATTCATGGCGCTCTCCACTTCGGAATTTGTAGCGGATAGCCTATCCGCATCCTCTATAGGAGGAACATCCGGCGTTCGCCCCATGTTAGCGTCCGCCTCTATGTCCGGCCCTGGAGCCCGACTGGTGGAGGCGTGACCGGCAACCTCTCCGGATATAGTCCAGCGAGCGTTTTTTCTACTAAGAAACATGGACATTATTATATTTTAAAAGACGACAACCACGGAGCGGGGTTTTGTTTCATACCTCTGCAACGGCGTCTCAGTCCTGACCGCCTTCCTTTTAAGCCTACCCAGCTTCGGTGCCCCTTGTTGGCAAGTCACTGCGGGTTCGGCATGGCTTCCCGAGGGCCTTCCCTGTAAAACACCATATGTGTGCAATAGGTGAAGTGCAGAAGAGGGGATCCATCTCGGAAGTTGGGACTCCGGTTTTACTTATATGCGACGCAGGGAGTAGTCCAGGATAATCGGCTATGATGGCCACCATGGCATCATCGCAGCTCAATTGATAGAACATCCTGTCAATCAGCTCCACAAATATGTCCGGATCCTCTTCGAGTCCGGGGTCGAGGGCCCAGTCAGGGTCCTCTAGTTGTGGAGGCAGGCTGTGGACCTCCCTCACAGCTTTTCGCAGCTCCTGCTATGAAATAGCAAGGTAAATATTTATGACAAAGAATGCGGGAAGGTTTAGAGTAAAAAACGGCGGCTCACCCAGCTTGGAGGGTTGTACATGGAGAATCCATCTCGTGGCTTAATGCGGATGAACTCCTCTTCCTCCCCCTTATATAAATCGGCCAGTATCTTCGCTAGAGCAGCGACGGAGTCCGGCCCCTTACGACCGCAGCGGGTAGCATCGTCTTCTCCATTGAAGTGCCACATGGGATGTCCCCGGTATTGAAGTGGCTGCACCCCCCGCATTATACATATTGACATAACCTCTGTTATTGTCAGTCCTGATTGAGCCAGCGTTTTTATCCGGCCCATCAGGTAAAGGACTTCTCCGTTATCTTCCTCCTGGGGGCTCCGAGGGCGCCAGCTGCGGCGTTTCTTCAAGGGAGCGTTGTCGAACTCAGGGAGGCCCATCCGAATAGGGTCCGGAAGGGGGATGTCCTCCATATAAAATCACTCCGAAAGCCAGTCCTTGGATGTCTTCTTCGGAGTACCGGACAGGTATCCGGTCCCGGCGATGCGCCATATTTCGGCTCCGCCCACTTGGTATAGTGACCCCTCCTGTGTACGGGGTACGAGGCAGAATAGCCTCTTCCATAGCTCGAAATGAGCTTCACAGCCCAGAAACAGCTCGCAAAGGGCGACATAGCCAGCAATTTGTAATATGGAGGCGGGAGTAAAATTATGCAGCTGAAGGCCATAGAACTCCAGGAGCCCGCGGAGGAATGGATGAATTGGAAATCCAAGCCCTCTTAATAAGTAAGGGACAAGGCATACCCGCTCCCCCGTGGATGGGTTGGGAAAGCTCTCTGCTTGCTCCCCGCCATTATAGGTGGCGAGCCAGGCTCGAACGGGGACCATGTACGCTGGAGGGAGAAATCCCAGTGTCTGTAACTGTACTAATTGGTTGTGGGGGACGGAACACTTCTTCCAATTGCCGGGCTTAGGGCTACGGTGCAAGAGGAGGAGCTGCGACGGTCGACCATGTTGGAATGGATTTTTTCCGGGCGCGCTCCGATGGATACTCGCTATGGGAGGATGGTGTGATCTGGATCTGAGGATCCCCGTCTCTTTAATAGACGATTTACTCGCATGGCTAGGGTGGCAAATGTAAAAATGCCCCGACTTCTCGCATTCGCTTGACACGTGGAAGATAGCCATTATTAGGCGCGAAAGCCAAGGAGTGCAACATTTATGGGAAGCCGGACACTACTCAACAGGTATTCAGAATTTGGAGAAGAACCCGCCTTGCAATGCCGAAGACAATCTGCGCGCCGGACTCATCATCATTGAAGCCTGGTTCAGGGGCTACTGAGGGAGTCCTGGATTAGGGGGTCCTCGAACAGCCGGACTATATCCTTTGGCCGGACTGTTGGACTATGAAGATACAAGATTGAAGACTTCATCCCGTGTCCGGATAGAACTCTCCTTGGCGTGGAAGGCAAGCTTGGCAATACGGATATGTAGATCTCCTCCCTTGTAACCGACTCTGTGTAACCCTAGCCCCCTCCGGTGTCTATATAAACCGGAGGGTTTAGTCCGTAGGACAACAACAATCATACCATAGGCTAGCTTCTAGGGTTTAGCCTCTACGATCTCGTGGTAGATCAACTCTTGTAATACTCATATCATCAAGATCAATCAAGCAGGAAGTAGTGTATTACCTCCATCGAGAGGGCCCGAACCTGGGTAAACATTGTGTCCCCCGCCTCCTGTTACCATCCGCCTTAGACGCACAGTTCGGGACCCCCTACCCGAGATCCGCCGGTTTGACACCGACCACCGGCTGGGCCGCCGAGAGGGAATCGGAGAGAACGACGTCCGCCACCGGATCGACCGTCTCAATCGATCCCTGGCGCTAGAAGAGGAAGACGCGGTGGGCCCGCCTTGTTTCGGCCCCCGCATCCACGACCAGCCCTTTCCCAAAGGGTTCACACTTCCACGAGATACGCCGAAGTACAACGGCTCTGTGAAGCCGGAGGACTGGCTGGTCGACTACTCCACGGCCGTCAGCATAGCAAACGGCAATAAGGGCGTTGTCGTAAAGTACGTTCCGCTCATGCTCCAGGGCATGGCCCGGACATGGCTGAATGGCCTGAAGCCCCGCAGCATCAACAGCTCGGTAGATTTCACTAAAGTCTTCGTCCACAACTTCACCAGCACCTACAAGCGGCCGCCCAAGCCTCGCCAGCTCTCGTTGTGCGTCCAAGGCCCCAACGAGTCCACCCGCGACTACCTGACGCGGTGGGCTGAAATGTGCAACTCCTGCGAAGGGGTGCACAAGGTCCAAGCAATCGAGTACTTCACTGCCGGGGGCCAAGAGGGCACCTTACTCAAGCACCGACTCCTCTGCGACGAGCCGGCCACACTCGACGAGCTGCTGATCATAGCAGACAAGTACACCACTGCCGACTCTTCCATGAAGTCAGAGCTCCACGTGCATACTTCTGGGAAGGTGCTCCCTCCGGCTCCTCGAACGCCGGCTGGAGACAACAGTCGGCGCCAGCAGCCAAACGACAACAAGCGCAAGGCCCAGCAGCCGGCGTCCACCAACCGGCAGGTGGCGACAGTCGAGGACTAGCAACCTGAAGGACAACCCCTCCCCAAGTGCCAGAAGGGCGTCAAGCCAGTTTGGTTGCCTGCTTTATTATTTGAGCAGACCCTCGATGCTCCTTGCAAGTTCCACAGCGGGGCAAAGCCGCCCAACCATACAAATCAGAAATGCCACTGGCTCGTCCGCATCGCCAAGGGAGAAGGACTCCCCCACCGCCTGCTGGCCCGCCGGCTCCGCCTCCCCAGCAGCCGGCTGCCCGTCCAGCAGTCGGCACAATCCAAGATGATTACCCTGAAGAGCATGGTGCTTGCATTGTCTTCACTAGTGTTGACAATGACAGACACAACCGGTGTCAGAAGCACCGAGAAGTGAATGCAGTCGCCTCAACTGCTCCAAAGTTCATGCACTGGTCTGAGAAGCCTATCAGTTGGAGCCGAGCTGACCACCCGGAAGTGATGCCTTCTCCAGGTTCTTGTGCCATGGTATTTAATACCACCCTCGCAACGGAGAGGCGAGCTGCTTGTTTCTCCCGGGTTCTGATAGATGGTGGTAGCAGCATCAACATCCTTTACCGCGACACCATGGAGAAGTTGAAGATCAAAGAGAAGCAGCTGCTGCCCAGTCGGACTGTGTTTCATGCCATTGTGCCCGGCTTGTCCTGCTCACCAATTGGCAAAGTCAAGATAGATGTCCTCTTCGGAGAAAAGGATCATTTCCGCCGAGAAGAAATTTGGTTTGAGGTGGTTGACCTGGAGAGCCCTTACCATGTGCTCCTAGGCCGGCCTGCCCTAGCCAAGTTCATGGCGGTTCCTCATTACGCCTACCTCAAGATGAAGATGCCAGGAACCAAGGGCATTATCACGATCAATGGAGACTATGAGAAGTCGTCCGCCTGTGCTGCAACCAGCAGCCGGCTGGCCGAGTCCCTCGTGATTGCGGCTGAGAAGAAGCTCCTGGACCGGGTGGTGGCCATGGCCGGCAAGCAGTCCGACCTGTCACCAGAGCCCAAAGAGTCAGAGACTAAGGGCTCTTTCAAGCCGGCTAAAGAAACGAAGAAGATTCCCCTGGACCCTGAGCACCCGGAGAGACACGCTGTCATAGGTGCCAACCTTGATAACAAATAGGAAAGCGAGCTCGTCAATTTCCTCCGTGAGAATTGGGACATCTTTGCATGATCTCCCAAAGACATGCCGGGTGTTCCGGCGGATTTCGCCGAGCACAAGCTACATGTTAGAGCAGACGCCAAAATAGTCAGACAGCCCCTCCGCCGACTGTCGGAGGAGAAGAGACGAATTGTTGGTGAAGAGATCGCCCGCCTGTTGGCAGCCGGCTTTATCATGGAAGTTTTCTTCCCAGAATGGCTTGCCAACCCAGTCCTTGTACTGAAGAAGAACAACAAGTGGTGCATGTGCATTGATTACACTAGTCTAAACAAATCCTGCCCTAAGGATCTGTTTGCGTTACCCCGGATTGACCAAGTGATAGACTCCACAGCCGGATGCGAGCTGTTGAGTTTCTTGGATGCCTACTCAGGTTACCACCAGATCAAGTTAAACCCGGCAGACCGCCTGAAGACCGCCTTCATCCCACCATCCGGAGCCTTCTGCTACCTGACAATGACATTAGGCTTGAGAAATGTCGGTGCCACGTTTCAGCGTTGCATGCAGAAGTGCCTCCTCAAGCAACTCGGCAGAAATGCCCACGTCTATGCAGACGATATCGTGGTGAAGACGGAGAAGCGCGGTACCCTCTCGGAGGATCTCAAGGAAACTTTTGAAAATCTACGCCGGTTTCAGATCAAGCTCAACCCAGAGAAATGCGTCTTTGGAGTACCAGCCGGCCAGCTCCTCGGCTTCCTGGTCTCAGAGCGCAGCATCGAGTGCAACCCTGTGAAGATCAAGGCCATCGAGAGGATGGAGAAACCCACCCGACTGAGAGACGTCCAGAAGTTCACCGGCTATTTGGCATCCATCATCCGCTTCATCAGTCGGCTGGGCGAGAAGGCTCTTCCCCTGTATTAGCTCATGAAGAAGACAACTCATTTCGAGTGGAATGACAAGGCGGATAAAGCTTTTCTCTAGCTGAAGAAGATGTTGACCACGCCGCCTGTCCTGGCGGCTCCGGCTGCTAAAGAACCTATGTACCTTTACATCGCCGCCACCAGCCGGTTGGTCAGCACTGTTATGGTGGTAGAGCGCCCAGAAGACAGCAGAGCACAGCCGGTCCAGAGGCCCGTGTACTATTTGAGCGAGGTGCTGTCAACCTCGAAGCAGAACTACCCTCACTACCAGAAGATGTGCTACAGCATGCACTTCGCCGCCAAGAAGCTGAAGCCATACTTTGAAGAGCACCCAATCATGGTTGTCTGCACTGCCCCACTTGCCGACATCATTGGCAACAGAGATGCATCTGGCCGGGTGGCCAAATGGGCCGTCGAGTTGGCCCCATACAACATCTTTTACAAGCCACGCACCGCCATCAAGTCCCAAGCACCGCCCGACTTCCTTATTGACTGGGCCGAGACCCAGTACCTGCCGCCAGCTCCAGACTACACTCATTGGCGGATGCACTTTGATGGCTCAAAGATGCGCACCGGCTTGGGAGCCGGCATTGTTCTCAGTTCTCCCAAAGGCGACAAGCTCAGATACACACTGCAAATCCATTTCGCCGCCTCCAACAATGTAGCCGAATATGAAGCACTAATACACGGCCTCCGGCTGGCCAAAGAGATCGGCATCCGCCGGATCCAGTGCTACGGTGACTCCGACTTGGTGGTCCAACAGTCGTCTGGTGACTGGGACGCCAAGGATGCAAACATGGCGAGCTACCGTTTCCTCGTCCAGCAACTCAGCGGATACTTTGAGGGGTGTGAGTTCCTTCACGTGCCACGAAACGACAACGAGCAGGCAGACGCCTTGGCACGGATCGGCTCCACCCGTCAAGAAATACTAGCCGGTGTTTCCCTTCAGTGCCTCAGCAAGCCGTCGATCAAGCCTTCTTCAGAATCTGAGCCCATCTTCGTACCAGCTCCTCCTGAAGCAGTCGGATCCGACTCGGGGGCTGCAGCAGCCGACCCGGGGACTTCTGCAGGCGGCGCAGGGACTGCGGTAGTCGCACCCGGCCCGGGAACTTCACAACCCGGCCCGGGGGCTGCTGCAGTCGGCCCGGGAACTTCACCAAGCAGCTCGGGGACTGCAGCAGTCGCACCTGGCCCGGGGACTTCACAACCCGACCCGGGGGCTGCAGCAGTCGGCCCGGGGACTTCAGCAATGTAGCAAGTGGCAATCAATTCCAACCCGCCGCCTCCCAACCCAACCACCGTCGTACAAGTGGCCATAGTGGCAGTAGAAGAAACTGAAGCACCGTCATGGGAAGAGCCCATCCTCAAGTTTCTGGTGAATAGAGAGCTGCCGGCCGATGAGATCTCGCCCAGCAAGTGCAGCGCCGAGCAGGAGCCTACACGATAGTAAACAGAGAGCTCGTCAGGCGTAGCGTGACTGGAGTCTTCCAGCACTGCATAGAATCAGAGAAAGGCCAAGCAATCCTCAAATATATCCACTAAGGCGAGTGCGGCCACCACGCGGCCTCCAGATCCCTTGTTGCCAAGGCTTTCCGCCATGGTTTCTTTTGGCCGACTGCGTTGGAAGACGCCAAGGAATTGGTCAAGCATTGCAAAGGGTGTTAGAAGTTCAGCTCCCAGCAACATCTACCGGCTTCTGCACTCAAAACCATCCCCCTGGCTTGGCCCTTTGCCGTGTGGGGGTTGGATATGGTGGGACCATTCAAGACAGCACGCGGCGGCATGACTCATCTGCTCGTTGCCGTGGACAAGTTCACCAAGTGGATTGAAGCAAAGCCAATCAAGAATTTGAATGGTCCGACTGCTGTGACCTTCATTGCAGACATCACCACCCGGTACGGAGTACCACACAACATCATCACCGACAATGGCACAAATTTTGCGAAAGGAGCCTTGGCCCGTTTCTGCGCGACGCAGGGCATCCGACTGGACTTAGCGTCCGTTGCCCACCTGCGGTCAAACGACCAAGTCGAGCGAGCAAACGGCCTCATCCTCTCCGGCATCAAGCCCCGATTGCTCGAGCCTCTGGAGCGGTCACTGGCTGCTGGATCGATGATCTGCCGGCCGTCCTTTGGAGCCTCCGCACCACTCCGAACAAATCAACCGGCTTCACTCCATTCATTCTCATGTACGGTGCCGAGGCTGTCATCCCAACTGACATTGAGTTTGACTCACCTCACGTCACCATGTACACGGAAGCGGAGGCGAAGGAAGCACGAGAAGATGGAGTCGATCTACTAGAAGAAGGCTGGCTGTTGGCACTCATCCGGTCCGCTATCTACCAGCAGAGTCTACGCCGCTACCACAGCCGGAAGGTCAAGCCAAGATCCTTCCAAGAGGGCGACATTGTGCTCCGACTAGTCCAGCAAACAGCCGGCCAACACAAGCTCCCGACCCCTTGGGAAGGCCCCTTCATCATCAGCAAAGCATTGGGCAACGACTCCTAGTACCTCATCGACGCGCAGAAGCCAAGAGCACGCAAGAGAGACGATTCGAGCAAGGAAACAAAGCGCCCATGGAATGCCAATCTCCTTCGAAGATTATACAGCTGATGCAGTATGTACCACGCTACCTTTTGTATTAAGTACAAGAGATCGGGGCCCTCGAGGAGCGCTCGGGGGCTACCCCTTTTATCTATATGATAAGTTCTATGCCTATGAATGTGTTATTTCTTTATTCTGCCTGGCACCGGGTTCGACCAGTCGGCCCGGGGGCTTGCCGCCTTGTACTATGTGAATGCCACCTGCAGTCGGACAGGTAGTGTGCCTGCACCTAAGCCCCCTCTTGCCACAAGCCGCAGCTCGCAGAGCGACTGTCCGGCCGGCAAGAGTTAAAGGCAGGAAACGGTGCCCTCACGAAAAATGGCTAAGGACTAAAGCATTTTCATAGGCCGAGCCGGCTCCTCGCCTCGCCGACCGACAGCTGAGCAGTCGGCCGGCCGGTTTCTAACTTAATTTGCTACACTCTACCAAACGGCTAAAGTACTTGCCTTCCCAAAACGGCCAAGTACTTGACCCAGCCACAGACCGCAGAGCGGCTGTCCGGCTGGCAAGGCGGCAAAGGAAAAAGCCAAAGGAGTAGAAAAGCAAGACAAGTCAGGAATCGGAAAAAGACAAATTTTTTACAGCAAAAGGGCCTTGGCAAGCATTCAACTGAGTTTGAATACACCCCCAGCGGGTGGAACTGCGCCGACTTAACAATTTTTGTTCAAGCGGTTACAAACAGGAAAAGGAAAGATAACTTGGCCGCCTAGGCCAGAGGAACAGCAGCCGGATCGGAGGGGTCGGCGGAGGTAGAGGCTCCGGGTGGTGGAGCAGCCACCTGGTGGGTCTCGGCCTGGTTAGTGTCGGCAGCAGCCGGCTCGTCGGCGCTCTGTCCATTGGTCGAGACTTGGTCAGGCTGAGGTCGGTCGTCGTCTCCACCGTCCGGCGCATCATCTTCACCGTCCTCGTCCTCATCCTCCTCGTCCTCGCCCTCATCGCTGGAGGCGATCTCCTCCACCGAGTCCTCACCGCCTTACGGGATCAACCCGAACCAGTTGGGCGGCACCTCGGCGCCCGCTTCATCTAGCTCGGGGAGGAAGACGCTGATGTCCGTGTACTCAGCAATCGCCGTGGCGTGGTGATACAGCTGTGGCGCCACCGCCTCCAACTCCTCGCCGGCTTCGGCACGGAGAGTGGCCAGCTGGTCCAAGTTCAGCCCAGGGTACCACCCCTTGACGAACTCCATGGCTCGCCGTGCACCTGCCCGTGCCGAGGAGCCTTTCCACGCCTCGAAGCAGCCAATGGCCACCTCCAACCAGTCGGAGGTCTGGCTGGCGGTGCGCAGAATGGGAGTGCCCGGCCAAAGGGCGGAGACCACCTGGGCTCCAGCATGCTGAAGACGGCGGAGATCCCGATGCGCCGGCTGGAGACGAGCCTGGATGGCGAGCATCTGCTCGGCAAGGGTCCAAGGGGCGTTGGGCGCGATCGTCGCGCCAGCCAGCCTCCGCTTGTCGCGATGAGCCTCGACGGCTTGGCTGGCGGCAACGGAGTAGCCAGGGAAATACTCTACTCAAGGAAAGAAGAAAAAGTGAGAAGTCGAAGGCCGGCTTGCAGGATAAACCGGCAGGAAGAAGAAGGAAAAGAGCAACTTACCATCGAGCATGTCCTCGATTTCGCCATAGCCGGCCGACAGGGCCTTCTCCTTGTCAACCCAGTTCGAGCGATGAGTCTCGAACTCGGCCTGGAGAGCCTCCTTCGCGTCTTTGAGCTTCTGCAGCTCCGCCTGGTGCTTGTCCACCTGGTCAGCCGGCTGCTTGGCCAGGCGGTCTCGCTCTTGCTCCATCTTGAGGCGCTCCTCCTCCTTGGCGTGGAGCGCTGTTTGGGTTTCGCCCATTTGCTGCCGCAAGGTGGCATTGGCTCCTGCAGAAGACAAGGGCGAGAAGAGGTTAGCAAATCAACAAGGAAAGAAGTAGTTGCCGGAAGATCTGACCCGACTGCTCGACAGTCGGCCCGAATCTCGGGGGCTACACCTCGCGGGTGCACTGACGCGCCCCCGCGAAGGATTGAACAATTCAACAAAAGAAATAAGAAAAGGTGGCTGCCGAAAGATCTGACCCGACTACTCAGCAGTCGGCCAGAATCTCGCGGGCTACACCCCACGGGTGTGCTGGCGTGCCCCCACGAGAATGAAGAATGGAGTGCTTACTCCGGCTGTCTGTCAGCTCGGCGGTCCGCTTGGCTAACTCCTGGACGTGGGAGTTGTAGGCGGACGCACGAATGTTGTGGTAGTCCTGCCAACAGAATCAATGGTCATCACTTGGAACTTGCCTTTAAGTTCTGAGCCGCCTGCTCAGCAGCCGGCCCGGAACTTGGGGGCTACACCCAGTGGGTGCACTAGTGCGCCCCCACAGAAGATTGCAAAGATTGAAAGCAAAGCATAAGGAGCATACCCAGACGGTGGCTCGCGACGCCAAGAACTTCTTCATATAGTCCTGGAGGGCGTCGCCTTGGGCCTGAAGCAGGGAGTGGACTTCCCGTGCAGCCTTGTTCAGGACGCCCGTCCCGTCCCCAGACATCCACTCCCGCGGGATGGCACTAGTGGCCTCCGCTTCTGGGGCCGACGAGCTGGAGGCTCCAATTTCCTGAGGCCGCGGCACTGAAGTCGCCTTCGTCACACGTTGGCGCGTCGGAGTGCGGACAATGGGAGTCGCCCCCACCACCAGCTCGCCGCTCGCGCCAGGCCGCGGATCTTGCCTCGGCGGCTGCTGCTATGGTGGAGGACCTCGAGTTGTTGCCGGGTGACATGTCAATCAGGGAGTACTACCCGGAAGATTTCCTCGTCTTGTGTAGTTCGGTGGCGCTGACAAACAGAGTGCTCAGGCGTGGCCGCGCGGGGACGCCCCTCTTCGACTTGGTGTTCTTGCCGTGGTCTCGCCGCGCGCGGGCTAGTGGAATCTCCATGCCCTTCTTGGCCCCGCTGGCATTGCGTGGAGTGCCGGCGAATGCCTGGACGAGGAGGACGGCGGAGGTGCTGCTGCATGGGCTCGGATTTGTGGTTAAAGTGGCGGCGTCCAAGGCGTCCCGCAATGACATGGCAGAGTTTAGGGTCTGGTTGCAGACTGACGATCCGTCTTGCATTCCTTCCAAGCGCATCCTCATGGTGGAAGAGCAAGGCAGGCGCGGCAAGCGCGCCATGGCCGCCGGGAGGCAGGATGATGCTCTGTGGTACCCTGTTTCCATCAGACAGGTTGATGATGTGATTCGTGTGGATGATTTGGCCGGTGCGGCGCCTCCACCTCCGCCTCCACCGCCCCTCCCCGCCATCGGATGATGATGATCGGAGTGATGGACGTGGGGATGCGGCAGGGGGCCCGCCGGTGTCGCCTTCGCAGGGCTCTCCAGAGTCATCATCGGTGGCCTCGGCCCCTTCACCGCCGCAGCCACAGCAAGGTGGGATTCGAAACCACATCGTCAGTCAACAGAATCAGGTGGACTGTACGGTAGCAGTGTCAGGAGGTACAGCTGACACGACCCTGATCGTGGGTGAGATCAGCGTCGAACGCCCGTTGGTGGTCGAGAGGACTCTAGGCGCTTCGGGCTGCGTTGAAGCCCCGTGGGTGGAAAACAGAGTCGGCCCCATGGGGCGTCAAAGGCGGGGCTGTGTAGTGGGTGGAACGGACTGTGCGCCAAGTTTATTTGCTCGGGAGTGTTCGGTGGATTCGATCAACAAACCGGAAGGAGAAGTCGCGGCGCACGAGGTGCTGGCTGGTCGGCCTGAGTGGGACCAGGTTTTGTCGCCTCCGACGGTGGGCCATGTGAGCCCTGCGGGCGCAGGAGATTCGCCCGGGATCAGAGTGGGCGATTGGGAGCTGCGCCTGTCTCATGTCGAGGAGAGCCCGCTGCAGGAGTCATGCACTCCACCCGAAGTGGATATTGATAGTGCCAGTTGTGGCAGTTCCTTACTGGCGGATTTGCCATCCAGTCGGCATCTGTGGGGAGACCGGTGGGGCCCGATCTGCATGCAAAGGTGACACCGCCATGCATGAGGGACGCTGGGTGGTTTTTAGTTAGTCTCTGAGCAACATGAGGAGCCGGATCTGCCGCCCACACCTGCCATTCCAAACCAGCCTCCGGAGGAACATGCGATCCAGCTAGGCTCTGAACTCCGGGCACCATCACCCCACTCCTGGAGCAGGCCAAAAACAGAGGCCTGGCGACGAAGCAGCGAAGACCACGCCAAAAGAGGGCACCAGTTGCTACTCCCAGACGCGGTGTGCGACTTGCCAAGGGAAGCCGTGGCTCACGGGCATCGAAATAGCAAGCTGTCCTTATCAAAAAGCTGTGTCTCGCGAACGAAGCGGATTTGGTCAGCGTTGAAACCCTAGAAGCGTATGCAAGGCTGTTTGACAAGCCATTGATGGATTGCCACATCAAGGCGATATTGGCTCTATTCGGTTGGGACGCGTCGATCTTGCCCCTTCAGGGTGAGTAGGATACGGTGGTGGAAGGCCACTAGTGCCTTGTATCGTGGTGGATGTGGGATGCTACAATGACAACACAACCTCCTAAGGTTCTGGTGTGGAATGTGAGAGGCCTCAACTCACCGGCACGTAGGAGCACTATCTTTCAAGCGGTGGATGCAGCTAAAGTGGATATCGTGTGCCTTCAAGAAACTAAGATGGAAGTGATCTCGAGTGATATTGTGCGTCAAACTCTTGGTAATAGATTTGAGAATTTCTATTATGTTCCAGCGGTTGGCACTAGAGGTGGGATCCTGCTTGCATGGGATCATTTGGTGGTGTCTGTCACCAATAGCCACTTAACGATGAATACCATCACGGCACTCATCAAGCAGGAGGGGCTGCCTATGTGGTGGCTAACTGGAGTGTATGGGCCGCAAGGGGATACAGAAAAGGTGGTGTCTCTTGAGGAGTTACGAGATGTCCGTGGCCTGCATGCCGGTCCTTGGGCGATTGTGGGTGACTTTAACTTGATTGTCAACCCGGGGGACAAGAATAAAGCCACAACCAATAGGCGCATGATGGCTACGTTCAGGGCCATGCTCAATAGGCTTGAGCTGAAGGATTTGTACCTCAATGGGAGGCGCTACACATGGAGCAATGAACGTCGTGACCCTACGATGGAGAAAATAGACCACATTTTCGTCACCAACTGTTGGGAGGATAGATACCCTAAAAGCTTGCTAACTATGCTTGGATCGGCAATCTCTGACCATTGCCCACTATTAGTAGATTTGGATGCAGAGTTTGAGGTGGGCCGCCGATTTAAGTTCGAGTGCCTCTGGCCCAAAGCGGTGGGGTTTTTGGACACGGTGGAACAGGCGTGGCAGTCCATAGCTTCCGAGGGCAACCCACTTGTGGTTCTGGATAGCAAACTACGTGTCACGGCGAAGGCCTTGCAGAGTTGGAGTGACCGCTGGATTGGAAACACCCGCCTCCAGATTGCATTGGCCATGGAAATCATCTCACGGTTGGAGGTGGCGTCGGAAGCTAGGGTTCTTTCCGATCAGGAGCATGGGTTTTACGCATCAAAGCAGGACTAGGGTTTTCCGCATCCTCGCGGCCCGAACCTGGGTAAACGATCCTTGTGCTGGCTACTGATCCTGCTCTTCTGGCAACCCCGCGCCCCGACAACCGTTGTAGGGATTCTTGTGATCCCATAGGTGTCGTTCCACACCGACAACCAAAGTGTGTTCGTCAAGGGCCGCTCACTACACGATAACTTCATGCTCGTCCAGTGCACGGAGCGGCGACTACACGCGTCGAGATCCCCAGCGGTTCTGCTGAAGTTGGACATTACAAAAGCATTCGACTCGATCAGTTGGCCTTTTGTCATTGAAGTTTTGTGAAGGTTTGGATTTGGACAAAAATGGATTGCTTGGATATGTGGGTTGTGTGACACCCAAGTTTTTATTTGGATTTTTTTAGAGATTTTTATTTGACTTGAGGGGAGTGATTTAAATTTTTCTTCAAGAGAACTCTCACTCTCAAATATTTTTCTTTATGGCAAAAGTTTTATTTGGATTCAACCAAGATCTGTCTTTGGTCTTGGAGGTTCTTGCTTTTCACTTGGACTCAAGACAAAATATTTTCACTTGGGAAATGACTTTTGAAAATCTCCTTGAAATTTGCACTATGGCTTTTGGAAAATCCTTTGCCACTTTCAACAAATTCCTTCTTGCCATGGCCCTAGTGCAAATCCTCTCCCCAAACCCTTCCCTCACCTTTGGATCATGTTTTACACCTAATCCAGCAAGTTGAACCTCCCCATGTATCTATTTCCATTTAAATCTTATTCAAACAAATTTCTGCCTTCTCTTCTAGCACTTGGAGAGTTACAAAGGAACTCCATTTTCTACTTTGATTTTTGCCACCAAACCAACTCTCCTCCCTAGTCCTTTGAACCCTCAACCAAGATCCATGAAGATCCACTGGTCTTCAGTTCAAAATTTTCAAACTACACCTGCTGCAAGTTTGGACCAGATTTGTCAAATTTGGTGAAATTCATTAAAACCCTTCTCCAAAAATTCCAAGTAAAATCAGGCAGCCTCTGGGTGCATTGAGTGGTCACCTCACCAAGTTACAGCTCCAGAAAAATTTATCTCATTGCAAAATCCTCCTGTCGAACACCTGCAGTGCACTGTCTGTATCAAGTTCCGAAAAATTCAGAGATTCAGTCAGTGGCTTGCTGTCGTTTTCTTCAGAGAAGGACGTCGATCTCGCCAGTACCACTGCGTCGCCTTGCTCCTCGTCCCCGCCCTCTTGTTCCTGCACCGCACGAACGTCTGGCGCCTTGCGGGCGTCGGCGACGAGCAGCAGAAGGTGCGCCGCCCCGTGACCGACGCCGGCGGCGGCTTTGCGGACGCCAGCGGGAGACACGGCGCCGACGACGCCACCCAGCGCCGCCCAAACCACCGGAGCTCGCCGCGTGGCCTTCCACTCCCCCGAACGCGCTGCCGCTCTCGTCGTGAACCGCAGGGCGTGGAGCGCGCTCTGTGCCGCCGTTGAGCCCGTGCGGTCACCTCACCGTGGACCGACGCCATTACGCCAAGGCCATCTCCGTTTAGCTGTGAAACGACTCCAGTAACCTCCACTGACGCTACCTGGCCGCTCAAACAACCTGCCAATCCACTGCTCCGCCGTAATCGCTCGCCGGAGATTCTCCGTTCACGGCCACCCCATCGATCTGCCTATAAATAGAGGCCCCGAGCTTCAACTCGAGCACCCACCATCCCTGCACTCCCCCTAGAGCATGCCTAGCCACTGGTAGAGCCCCGAGGAGGTCTCCTTCCTCGACTCCGGCCGCCGCGACCCGCCACGGGATCCAGCCCGATTCGCCCCCGTGTGCGCTCCTCCGCCTCCATTCTCTTGCCAGTAGCTTCACCTTGCATCCCTCGTTCTGACCCGCGCCTCAATTCGTAGTTTGCAGCCCTCCACTGGAGTTCCCCATCCTCACCCGACCCGCCGTCCGCCGGAGATAGTGTCGCCGTCGACGTGGTGCTCCCCGTTGGACGAGTCCACCACCCACCGACGCAGAAGAAGACGCTGAAGCTCTTGGTACCCTCCGTTTCTCCTAACTCGCCGTGGTTCGACGCCGGCGTCCACCGCAGTCTTCGGGCGCCGGCGAGCTTTTTAAACCTGACAGGTGGACCCCGCCTGTCAGCCTCTATTCTATTCTCCTCCGAACCGTTTTCTGTTGGCGCCTTCGGGCAAATACGTTTTCTCCTTTGCGCTTACGCATTCCCAACCGAAGCGTTTTTTGTTTTCTCAGTTAAAACCCTGGAACTTTTCTGTTTCATTATAGATAAGTCCCTGGACAGAAACCTTTATAACTTTTTAATAAAAAGGAATTTTTGAGTGATTCTTTTTCTGACAATCTTCTAATTTTGTCTAGTTTTTTACGGGATTTATTTGAAAATTATTTGGAAAAGTTTCTGTGCAAGTGTTTGTTTTCACGTTAGTACCCGTTTCGTGATTGCCGTAGGTTCCGGAAGAGGTGAAGGAGCCGCGAACTTCGCCGAGCTAGACTCCGACTTCTCCAAACCAGGCAAGCATGTTTTGAACATTTGATATGACAGGTGTATTGCATGTTCGCGTGAAAGTTTGTGCGTGGCATATGAGTGTCGGTAAATACCTCGTTGCTTGTAAGGCAACGACCCGGTTGTTCCAAAGTCGCGATGATCTCTGATGAGAGATGGCCTAATCATGTGGTGACATGAAGGGCAGCAAGGTGGTACTGTTGTAGCATACCAGCCTTGCGTCATCCGACTTTCTCCGACGTTAACGTGGTTGGAGCCACGTTATCGTTCCTTTCCCGCATGTTCCAAATTTGCGATGATCTCTGATGAGAGATGGCCTAATCATGTGGTGACATGAAGGGCAGCAAGGTGGTACTGTTGTAGCATACTAGCCTTGCGTCATCCGACTTTCTCCGACGTTAACGTGGTTGGAGCCACGTTACCGTCCTTTCCCCTTTCCGTGCTACCACATGTCTCATTGCCAGGATGCGGTTTAGTAAGTTGGTAACCTCTTTCCGTGTACACACCAAACAGAGAGGCCGGGATGATGGTACCTTGGCCCAGGATTAAAGCCAGTCATCCAGTCAGGGGGCATGGGTGTTTCCGGTTGGGACCGAGAGGGGGGGCACCCCCTTAGAGCGCGCGTATAGAAATTTGATCCCATGCTACGCGAGGTTGTAGCCTCCCCGTCTCAAGGTTTTTCTTGAATGTTGCCGAAGGTGATCCCTGGCTTCGGATGGTTGAATTGGGTGTGTACTGGTTAGACGTGTTCCTTCCAAAACACCGTAGACGGAACTAGTCCCCGTGACTACTGAAATCCGTTGGCTGTGGTTAAGTACAAACTCTACAGAGTCAATTCTTTCCAAATCATCGTATCCATGATCACATAGTGTAAACATTATATCCATATCTATCCGTGTGAAAAACTTGTCCATGGTGAACAAGCTCAAGTGGTAAATCCAGTTTTATTGTTATTCCTGTGGATGGACTAACTTTATATTTGTCGCATGCTTGTGATAATTTATGTTCCCGAACGATTGTATTATTGAGCTGTGATATAAGCCCTTTATGTGACGTCGCGCAGACGTCTGACTGTGGCGTGTACTTGTTTCTTACTTTAAATATAAGCCCTTTATGTGATGTCGCACAGACGTCCGACTGTGGCATGCACTGTCTTTATTTTCTGTTGCAAGCCCTTTATGTGGTGTCGCCTCGACGCCCGACTGTGGCATTATTATTCCGCATTTTCCGCTCGAGGAGTCTTTTAGACACTCGTTTGGCACCCGCATTATTATTCCGCATTTTCCGCTCGAGGAGTCTTTCAGACACTCGTTTGGCACCTGTATTATTATTCCGCATTTTCCGCTCGAGGAGTCTTTCAGACACTCGTTTGGCACCAGTATTACTATTCTGCAGTTTCCGCTCGAGGCGTCATTCAGACCCTCGCTTGGCACCCAGTATTTATTATCTCTATGTCTGAACGCACGGGTTAACTTGTTCATATGCTTCATGTTTACATTTGTTATACCTTATGTCCGAACTGTCTTGCGAGTACTTTCATAGTACTCACCTGGCTTGTTGATTCGGCCAGATGTTGACGAAGGCGATCTCTTGGATGAAGAGTTTGATAGCGCGTCCGATGCCTAGAGGAGTCCCAGTCAGTCCTGCGCGATCCCGGATATTGGTCACTTGTATTGTATACGCTTCCGCCACCCGCTATAAGTCTTCTCGAGCCTCACTCCGACGCTCGAAGAGTTGTAGTCTTCTGGAATCATATCACTCGCTTCGCGATGATATTTCCACCACCGTTATCATCGTGAATTAGTAGTTTGCCACCCTACCCGCCGTCTTGTTTTATCGGCATGCATGTAATAAATTGTTGGGCAGTCTCTGCTCAACCTTGTATTATATTTAGTACTCCTGGTATTTTTCTTCTGTGACCAAGATATTGTCTACTAGTGAGAAGGAATTCTTCCTCGCTGGTCCGTAAAAGGGATTGGTCTGTCAATAATTATTTTATTGAAAAACCGGTCGTGACAAGCTTGGTATCAGAGCCAGGCTGACTGTAGGAAGCCACTAGGTGCGATCGCTAATCGGTTATTAGCGTTTTTGTGCTTTTTCAGCATTTTGCAATTGTAGCTATTTTCTGTTGGTCATCATAAATTTATGACATGACTACTCAGAATTTTTGCCTACTTTTGTAGATGGCTGGCAGCAGCTGTGAGAACCGAGTGTTCACCAACGTGCCCGAGGGGTTTGTCAAGCTCCTCGTCTCCATCACCAAGCTCGCGATCGGGCCAGCAGCTCGCCCGGAGTTCACACTCTACCAGCACAAGCTCAGTGACGACGTGTCTATGCACCAGGCTATGGTGCAATTCAAGGGGGGACGTTCTGCTGCTCGCCACTTCCGTTTTGTGGGAAGGGCCATGCCTACGGAGAGGCATGCCATGCAGATGGCTGCCCGTGAGGCGATAGCTCGCCTTCGGGACATCCTTCCTATGATGAAGACTCGTCGCTACCGCTACCTCCCATGCCATGTGCCTTACACCAGCCACTATGCGTTTGCCTGCCATCGGGGAGAACGAGATGAAGCCATCGAGATGGTTGTGGAGTATCTCAAGGCTCTGGAGGAGTCTTTCGACAACCTCGTAGATGATCTTGTGGCTGCCCGCATGGACTTAGTCCGGGGCGGCCCTGCCAGCAGGAAGGAACTTCTCAACACGGCGCCGCCCCTGACATTCGTCTCGTCTTCAGCCTCTTATGCACCGACCATTTTGGCCACTGCTCGCCGTCTGCCTACCACTGAGGAGTTCGACCGAGTCATCGCTCCTACTCCAGTCAGAGCCGCACCACTTGCCGCACACGCTCTACCACCAGTCGCCCCCGCACCATCACCACAGCGCAACGTCACGCGCCAGGAGCCAGCTAGAGAGGAGGTGGAGGTTGACTCTCCTGGACCGCTGAGCCTTGCCATCGGCAAGGGGAAGGAGATCTTCACCATCTCCGACTGAGAGCACCGAGTAGCCGCGTGTTATGCCTGCCTGTATGGTGTGTTGTTTTATCTGTACGCTAGTTTGTATTGGTGTGTTTGCTGCCTTCCGGAGTAGTACGCTAGTTTTAATAACATGTCAGGATGTGTACGCGCATCCTGAGTGCTGTATCACGTGTTTGCTTTTCGCATGTAAGATTTATGTTAAGCACTTCTTCTCCAAAAAAAATCATTTGTGTTTCTTTGAAAACCTTGAAGCCTTTTGATTATTGCCTTTGCGAGATTTTTCTTGTGCTACACAGTTTTTTCTCATGGGTTTTGCAAATAATACCCCAGACTGGAAAAATGTCTCGCCCGTGGACTCGCTCCATGCCCAATCAGCCAGAAGAGGTTTACGGGACACAGACCAGCAACAATTTCACTCAGGGTCAGTCCAGCCAACAAGACAGCGAAGCAGCACTGTCTCAAGTATGCCGTCTCTTCGAGCAAAGCCAGCAACAGCACCAAGAGATGATGAACCATGTCATCAATATGGGAAACCACCGTGAACCCTATCAACCACATTCCAAGTTATCCGAGTTACAGAAGACTCGCCCCTCAACTTTTGCTCACACCGATAGGCCGCTGGAAGCTGATGATTGGCTTCGTGAGATTGAAAGGAAACTGATTATTGCTCAGTGCTCAGATCATGAGAAGGTGCTTTATGCACCACACTACCTTACTGGAGCAGCCGCAGCATGGTGGGAAAACTTCCTACACATTCATCCCAGGGAACACAACATCACCTGGGAAGAGTTCAAGGAAGGCTTCCGTGGGGCACACATCCCCAGAAGCATCCTAAAGATCAAGAAGAGAGAGTTCAATGACCTGAAGCAGAGAGGCATGTCAGTTACAGAATACAACGGTCAGTTCACCCAGCTGTCTCGTTATGCCTACGACGAGCACATGACAGAAAGCAAGAAGATGGAAAAATTCCTGGACGGCCTGGCACCAGCACTGAGATGCCAACTGATTGTGCACACCTTTCCGGATTTTAAGACGCTGGTGGACAAGGCCATCACCTTGGAGAATGAGCGCCGTAGTCTGGAAGATATCCGTAAGCGGAGGAGGGACAAGACGACTCTTGCCCGCAGCAACCGAGGCAAGACTGAGGTCCCAAGGACAGACGCAAGGAGATCCACGACTACTGAGCCAAGGCCCGTCGGACAGTTTCATGCCAGGGACAAGGAGTTCACATACCGTCCAGGGGTCACCTGCTATGCTTGTGGTCAACAAGGGCATTATGCTAAACAGTGCCCGAAGCCAAGAGACTCGGCACCCAAGCCGAACAATGGTGGAAACAATCCAGCTCCCAAGCGCAACAACTTCAACCCCAGCAACAACCACAGGAAGGGTCACCTGAACCATGTGACCAGGGAAGAAGCACAGAATGCCCCAGACATCGTGCTCGGTACGTTCCCTGTCAACACAGTACCTGTCACGGTTTTTTTGATTCTGGAGCTTCCCATTCGTTCGTTTCGAAGAGTTTTGTTTCGCAACATGATTTTCTGATACTTCCCTTGGAAAAATCTATGATCATCAAGTCCCCCAGAAATAAACAAAACGCTCAAGGTTACTGCCAAGGAGTGGTCATTGAGTTCGAAGGACTACAATTCCACGCGAATCTCATCGTGTTGGAAAGTAAAGGACTGGATGTCATTTTAGGGATGGACTGGTTGACCACCAACAAAGGATTCATTGACTGCTTCAATCGGACAGTGATTCTCACTCACCACCACGGCAAGACTATAAGAGTTTCTGCTCAAGAAAGGCCACGATCACAGAAACCAAAACTGAACAAAATGGACATTGCAGAACTGAGAAAAGTTCCAGTGGTATGCGAGTTTCCTGATGTGTTCCCTGAAGAACTACCAGGCATGCCACCAGACCGAGAGATCGAATTCAGCATCGAACTAGCACCTGGCACCGCTCCCATCTATAAGAAGCCGTATAGAATGGCACCCTCAGAATTGGTGGAGTTGAAGAAGCAGATAAAGGAATTGTTGGACAAAGGATTTATTCGAGCCAGCTCCTCACCTTGGGGTTCGCCTGTGTTGTTCGCCAAAAAGAAAGATGGGACACTGAGGCTGTGCATAGACTATCGAGCCCTCAATATGGTCACCATCAAAAACAAATATCCGATGCCACAGATCAATGATTTGTTTGACCAGCTCGCACAAGCCAAGGTATTCTCAAAAATTGATTTGAGATCGGGATATCACCAACTGAAGGTACGGACAGAAGATATCCCCAAGACAACTTTCACTTCCAGATATGGGTTATACGAGTTCACAGTGATGCCTTTTGGACTAACGAACGCCCCCGCATACTTCGTCCACCTCATGAACAAAGTGTTCATGAAATTCCTGGACAAGTTTGTGGTGGTATTCATTGACGACATTCTGGTTTACTCGAGGACACCAGAAGAGCATGCTGAGCACCTCAGAATTGTTTTGGGAGAATTGAGGAAACATCAGTTGTACGCCAAATTTAGCAAGTGTGAATTTTGGCTAAGACAAGTTGGCTTCTTGGGCCATATACTGAACCAAGAAGGCATGGCCATAGACCCAGAAAAAGTCAAGGCCATACTGGACTGGAAGCCGCCCGCCAATGTTACTGATGTGCGGAGTTTCCTGGGAATGGCCGGGTATTACAGAAGATTTATTGAAGGGTTCTCCACTGTGGCGAAACCTATAACACAGTTACTCAAGAAGGACAAGAAATTTGTATGGACGGAAGCATGCGAGCAGAGCTTCCAAGAACTCAAGAAGAAGCTGACAACTGCACCAGTCTTAACTGTGCCAGCCATACACAAGAGCTTTGAAGTGTATTGTGACGCGTCCCGAAAAGGTCTCGGATGCGTGCTAATGCAGGATGGCAAAGTTGTCGCATTTGCCTCCAGGCAGCTGCGAAAACATGAGGAAAATTACCCAACACATGACTTGGAGCTAGCAGCAGTCATACATGCACTCAAGGAGTGGAGGCACTTTCTGTTGGGAAATCGCTGTGAAATATATACGGACCATAAGAGCCTCAAATATATTTTCACACAGCCAGAGCTGAATTTATGCCAACGACGCTGGTTGGAACTGGTCAAGGACTATGACGTCGGTATTCACTACCATCCAGGGAAAGCTAATGTAGTGGCCGATGCCCTTAGTCGAAACCCCAGCCCGGACAATGACGGTCCGCAAAACTTGAGGCCTGAGTTTCAGCGAGAGTTCGCTAGGCTCAACATGATGTTAGTCTCCAAGGGCACCGTATCGAACCTGGAGATACAACCCACCCTGGTGGAACAAATTAAGAAGGCTCAACAGGGACATCCCAGCATCGAAGGCATAAAGAAGAAAATGAATCTTCGTAAGACTTCCGAGTTCGTCACCGACAGTGAAGGAACATTATGGTACCGAGACAGACTTTGCGTGCCTAACATTGAGGAACTCAAGCAACAGCTCTTGACGGAAAGCCACACCGCTCCATACTCGATTCATCCTGGAGGAACCAAAATGTACAAGGACATTCAGGAAAGATTTTGGTGGCACGGTATGAAAAGAGATATAGCCACATTTATTGCTTGTTGCGATTCATGTCAGCGCATCAAGGCCGAGCATCAAAAGCCAGCAGGGCTACTCCAACCAAACAGAATACCGGAGTGGAAATGGGATGAAATAGGAATGGATTTCATCGTCGGACTACCCCGATCACAGCGTGGGAATGACGCCATATGGGTCATCACAGACCGACTAACCAAAGTTGCTCATTTCATTCCCGTGAAGACTACCTACTCCACACAAAGACTGGCAAAACTTTATCTCTCCCGTATAGTTTGTTTGCACGGAGTCCCAAAGACTATAATATCAGACCGAGGCACCCAATTCGTCTCCAAATTTTGGGATCACCTACAACAAGCTCTGGGCACGCAACTAGCCTTCAGTACAGCATACCACCCTCAGACTGATGGACAAACGGAGCGTGTGAACCAAATCCTAGAGGATATGCTAAGAGCCTGTGCGCTCACCTATGGATCCAGTTGGGAAGAGAGTTTTCCGTATGCCGAATTTGCTTACAACAACAGTTACCAAGCCAGCTTGCAAATGGCACCCTTTGAAGCATTGTACGGACGGAGGTGTCGTACCCCACTGAATTGGTCAGAAACAGGTGACAGCCATATCTTCGGCCCAGACATGCTTAAAGAGGCCGAGGAGAAAGTTAAACAAATCCGGGACAGACTCAAGACAGCACAGAGCCACCAAAAGAGCTACTATGATCAGAAGCACCGTGAGGTCAGCTTTGAACCCGGTGATTCCGTATACCTCCGAGTATCTCCTATGAGGGGTCTGCAATGGTTCAAAATAAAGGGGAAGCTAGCCCCAAGATTCATTGGACAATTTTGTGTAAAGGCACGAAGAGGCACGGTAGCCTACCAACTAGACCTACCCAAGGAGCTGTCAGACGTCCATGACGTGTTCCACGTCTCATAGTTAAGAAAATGTGTGAGCAACGCAGAAAAGCATGTACCTCATGAGGACATTGATATGCAACCAGATCTCACCTACAGAGAAAGGCCAGTAAAGATTTTAGAAGAGTCTGAACGGAGGACCCGTCAGAAAACGACAAAGTTTTTCAGGGTTCAGTGGAGCAACCACACTGAGGATGAAGCTACATGGGAAAGGGAAGATTTTCTCCGGGCAGAGTATCCATATCCATTTGAGGATCAGCAGAAATCTCGAGGACGAGATTTTTCCTAAGGGGGTAGGTGTTGTGACACCCAAGTTTTTATTTGGATTTTTTTAGAGATTTTTATTTGACTTGAGGGGAGTGATTTAAATTTTTCTTCAAGAGAACTCTCACTCTCAAATATTTTTCTTTATGGCAAAAGTTTTATTTGGATTCAACCAAGATCTGTCTTTGGTCTTGGAGGTTCTTGCTTTTCACATGGACTAAAGACAAAATATTTTCACTTGGGAAATGACTTTTGAAAATCTCCTTGAAATTTGCACTATGGCTTTTGGAAAATCCTTTGCCACTTTCAACAAATTCCTTCTTGCCATGGGCCTAGTGCAAATCCTCTCCCCAAACCCTTCCCTCATCTTTGGATCATGTTTTACACCTAATCCAGCAAGTTGAACCTCCCCATGTATCTATTTCCATTTAAATCTTATTCAAACAAATTTCTGCCTTCTCTTCTAGCACTTGGAGAGTTACAAAGGAACTCCATTTTCTGTTTTGATTTTTGTCACCAAACCAACTCTCCTCCCTAGTCCTTTGAACCCTCAACCAAGATCCATGAAGATCCACTGGTCTTCAGTTCAAAATTTTCAAACTACACCTGCTGCAAGTTTGGACCAGATTTGTCAAATTTGGTGAAATTCATTAAAAACCTTCTCCAAAAATTCCAAGTAAAATCAGGCAGCCTCTGGGTGCATTGAGTGGTCACCTCACCAAGTTACAGCTCCAGAAAAATTTATCTCATTGCAAAATCCTCCTGTCGAACACCTGCAGTGCACTGTCTGTATCAAGTTCAGAAAAATTCAGAGATTCAGTCAGTGGCTTGCTGTCGTTTTCTTCAGAGAAGGACGTCGATCTCGCCAGTACCACTGCGTCACCTTGCTCCTCGTCCCCGCCCTCTTGTTCCTGCACCGCACGAATGTCTGGCGCCTTGCGGGCGTCGGCGACGAGCAGCAGAAGGTGCGCCGCCCCGTGACCGACGCCGGCGGCGGCTTTGCGGACGCCAGCGGGAGACACGACGCCGACGACGCCACCCAGCGCCGCCCAAACCACCGGAGCTCGCCGCCTGGCCTTCCACTCCCCCGAACGCGCTGCCGCTCTTGTCGTGAACCGCAGGGCGCGGAGCACGCTCTCTGCCGCCGTTGAGCCCGTGCGGTCACCTCACCGTGGACCGACGCCATTACGCCAAGGCCATCTCCCTTTAGCTGTGAAACGACTCCAGTAACCTCCACTGACGCTACCTGGCCGCTCAAACCACCTCCCAATCCACTGCTCCGCCGTAATCGCTCGCCGGAGATTCTCCGTTCACGGCCACCCCGTCGATCTGCCTATAAATAGAGGCCCCGAGCTTCAACTCGAGCACCCCCCATCCCTGCACTCCCCCTAGAGCAAGCCTAGCCACTGGTAGAGCCCCGAGGACGTCTCCTTCCTCGACTCCGGCCGTCGCGACCCGCCACGGGATCCAGCCCGATTCGCCCCCGTGTGCGCTCCTCCGCCTCCATTCTCTTGCCAGTAGCTTCACCTTGCATCCCTCGTTCTGACCCGTGCCTCAATTTGTAGTTTGCAGCCCTCCACCGGAGTTCCCCATCCTCACCCGAGCCGCCATCCGCCGGAGTTAGTGTCGCCGTCGACGTGGTGCTCCCCGTTGGACGAGTCCACCACCCACCGACGCGGAAGAAGACGCTGAAGCTCTTGGTACCCTCCGTTTCTCCTAACTCGCCGTGGTTCGACGCCGGCGTCCACCGGAGTCTTCGGGCGCCGACGAGCTTTTTAAACGTGACAGGTGGACCCCGCCTGTCAGCCTCTATTCTATTCTCCTCCGAACCATTTTCTGTTGGCGCCTTCGGGCAAATGCGTTGTCTCCTTTGCGCTTACGCATTCCCAACCGAAGCGTTTTCTGTTTTCTCAGTTAAAACCCTGGAACTTTTCTGTTTCATTACAGATAAGTCCCTGGACAGAAACCTTTATAACTTTTTAATAAAATGGAATTTTTGAGTGATTCTTTTTCTGACAATCTTCAAATTTTGTCTAGTTTTTTATGGGATTTATTTGAAAATTATTTGGAAAAGTTTCTGTGCAAGTGTTGGTTTTCACGTTAGTACCCGTTTCGTGATTGCCGTAGGTTCCGGAAGAGGTGAAGGAGCCGCGAACTTCGCCGAGCTAGACTCCGACTTCTCCGAACCAGGCAAGCATGTTTTGAACATTTGATATGACAGGTGTTTTGCATGTTCGCGTGAAAGTTTGTGCGTGGCATATGAGTGTCGGTAAATACCTCGTTGCTTGTAAGGCAACGACCCGGTTGTTCCAAAGTCGCGATGATCTGTGATGAGAGATGGCCTAATCATGTGGTGACATGAAGGGCAGCAAGGTGGTACTGTTGTAGCATACCAGCCTTGCGTCATCCGACTTTCTCCGTCGTTAACGTGGTTGGAGCCACGTTATCGTTCCTTTCCCGCATGTTCCAAATTTGCGATGATCTCTGATGAGAGATGGCCTAATCATGTGGTGACATGAAGGGCAGCAAGGTGGTACTGTTGTAGCATACCAGCCTTGCGTCATCCGACTTTCTCCGACGTTAACGTGGTTGGAGCCACGTTACCGTCCTTTCCCCTTTCCGTGCTACCACATGTCTCATTGCCAGGATGCGGTTTAGTAAGTTGGTAACCTCTTTCCATGTACACACCAAACAGAGAGGCCGGGATGATGGTACCTTGGCCCAGGATTAAAGCCAGTCATCCGGTCAGGGGGCATGGGTGTTTCTGGTTGGGACCGAGAGGGGGGGCACCCCCTTAGAGCGCGCGTATAGAAATTTGATCCCATGCTACGCGAGGTTGTGGCCTCCCCGTCTCAAGGTTTTTCTTGAATGTTGCCGAGGGTGATCCCTGGCTTCGGATGGTTGAATTGGGTGTGTACTGGTTAGACGTGTTTCTTCCAAAACACCGTAGACGGAACTAGTCCCCGTGACTACTGAAATCCGTTGGCTGTGGTTAAGTACAAACTCTGCAGAGTCAATTCTTTCCAAATCATCGTATCCATGATCACATCGTGTAAACATTATATCCATATCTATCCGTGTGAAAAACTTGTCCCCGGTGAACAAGCTCAAGTGGTAAATCCAGTTTTATTGTTATTCCTGTGGATGGACTAACTTTATATTTGTCGCATGCTTGTGATAATTTATGTTCCCGAACGATTGTATTATTGAGCTGTGATATAAGCCCTTTATGTGACGTCGCGCAGATGTCCGACTGTGGCGTGTACTTGTTTCTTACTTTAAATATAAGCCCTTTATGTGATGTCGCACAGACGTCCGACTGTGGCATGCACTGTCTTTATTTTCTGTTGCAAGCCCTTTATGTGGTGTCGCCTCGACGCCCGACTGTGGCATTATTATTCTGCATTTTCCGCTCGAGGAGTCTTTCAGACACTCATTTGGCACCCGCATTATTATTCCGCATTTTCCGCTTGAGGAGTCTTTCAGACACTCGTTTGGCACCTGTATTATTATTCCGCATTTTCCGCTCGAGGAGTCTTTCAGACACTCGTTTGGCACCAGTATTACTATTCTGCAGTTTCCGCTCGAGGCGTCATTCAGACCCTCGCTTGGCACCCAGTATTTATTATCTCTATGTCTGAACACACGGGTTAACTTGTTCATATGCTTCATGTTTAGATTTGTTATACCTTATGTCCGAACTGTCTTGCGAGTACTTTCATAGTACTCACCTGGCTTGTTGATTCGGCCAGATGTTGACGAAGGCGATCTCTTGGATGAAGAGTTTGATAGCGCGTCCGATGCCTAGAGGAGTCCCAGTCAGTCCTGCGCGATCCCGGATATTGGTCACTTGTATTGTATACGCTTCCGCCACCCGCTATAAGTCTTCTCGAGCCTCACTCCGATGCTCGAAGAGTTGTAGTCTTCTGGAATCATATCACTCGCTTCGCGATGATATTTCCACCACCGTTATCATCGTGAATTAGTAGTTTGCCACCCTACCCGCCGTCTTGTTTTATCGGCATGCATGTAATAAATTGTTGGGCAGTCTCTGCTCAACCTTGTATTATATTTAGTACTCCTGGTATTTTTCTTCTGTGACCAAGATATTGTCTACCAGTGAGAAGGAATTCTTCCTCGCTGGTCCGTAAAAGGGATTGGTCTCTCAATAATTATTTTATTGAAAAACCGGTCGTGACAGGCTGCTTGCGACCGCCTCCACCAGAATCATGGTAAATGGAATACCGGGTAAGCCGATACTCGCTTGTTAGGGCTTGAGGCAAGGTGATCCGCTCTCACCCTTGATCTTCATCCTATGTATGGAGCCTCTTCGGGCTATGTTCAAGTATGCCACGGAGTGAGGTTTGCTGGCACCTATGGCACGGACTGGTTTGCAGCAGAGAGTTTCAATGTTTGCAGATGATGTGGTTGTATTCTTCAAACCAAATGAGTTGGAAACAAGTACATGCCGAGAAATACTTCTGCTGTTTGGGGAGGCATCTGGTCTAGTTGTCAACATGGCCAAGAGTGTGGCCTTGCCGATACACTGCTCTTAGGAGGAGATGGATTTGGTCTCGAATTCCGTGGGTTGTGCCAATTCCACATTCCCGTGCAAATACCTTGGGATGCCGCTCACGATAAGGAAATCCACCGCGACGCAGTTGCAAGATCTGGTAGACAGGGTTGCGGACTGCCTACCAATGTGGAAAGCAGCCTTACTACCAAAGAGTAGCAGACTCATGTTGATCCAATCTGTTCTTTGTTCCATCCCGGTGCACTCAATGATGGCTTTGGACCTGCCGAGAAAAACTCTAGCGGCGCTCACCAAGATTTTCAGAAGCTTCCTTTGGTGTGGAAAGAAAGAGGCACGTGGTGGGTCCTGTGCGGTCGCGTGGGACGAAGTACGTACGCCCAAATGGCAGGTGGACTAGGAATACCGAACCTGTTCTGGATGAACAAAGCATTGTAGGCCCGATGGCCGTGGCTGCAAAAGGTTGACAAGGAAAGGTCCTAGGTGGAATTCTCAATCGTGGTGCCATCAGATTCGCAAGCTTTGGTTCAAGCAGTAGCTCGGACGCTGATTGGCAATGGCAGAAACACCCTATTCTTGGAGGATAGATGGATCGACGGTTTTTGGATGTGTGAGCTTGCCCCGCGGATCTACTGCCACATCCCGAGGAGAGTGCGGCGAGCTAAGCTGGTAGCGGATGCACTAAATAACAATGATTGGGCCAATGACATTGGCACCGACCTAACGCCGGAAGCTGTGGACGAGTTTCTAAACCTATGGCCCAAGATCACGGATGTGCAACTAGATGATGAGGATGAGGATGAGGACACGGTGAAGTGGATGTGGGAGAAAAACAGCGCTTTCTCGGCTCGGTCGGCCTATGCGGCTCGGTTTATGGGAAGAGAAGTGGCCGCAACAGCATCGTTCACTTGGCAATCGAAGGCGCCACGGCGGTGCCGGTTCTTCTCTTAACTGGCGCGAAGGAACCGATGCTGGACATCTGATAGACTTGCCCGTCGTGGATTACCTCACCAAGACTCATGCCCGTTGTGCAACTAACACAAGGAAACCATGCAACACCTGATGATGGATTGTGTCTTCGCGAGGGAGATTGGGTGGCCATCGACCGCTTAACAAAGAGGGTGGACCTCGAACCAAGGCAAAATGAATCACTCAAGCAATGGTCTATAAGACAGGAAGGGAACACAAGCAGTGGATGTGCACACAAAGCGAAATGCCTCCTGGGGATGTGGATGATATGGAAGCAGAGGAACGATGTGGTCTTCAATGGTGACGTGCCTTCAATCCCACGCACCATCCAACGCATACGAGATGAAGGTACACTTTGGGCGAAGGCGGGTTTGTTCAAAGGTGACACGGAAGGATTCGAGGTGGAGCGAGGAGTGTGGGGCACGAGCGAGTAGTCATTTGTAGAATCTAGGGTCGTGCCAGATTAAATCCGCATGTAAATAAGCTTGTAAACCATGGATTTTGGGGCTCTCCACCCCTCTCTTCTTTAATGAATGATACGCACACTCGTGCGTATCTGAGAAAGATCAGCAGTTAAAGTAATTTCCAACAATCGAACCGATATTTTGTGTTTGTTGGATATAAAGATCCTTTGGGTAAGAAGTATAACAACTTATATGCTTGTTTGTTCAAGAAGTGTCGCATACTTGTGCGAGTTGACGCGACACATCAAAGTAGTACTACTACTAGTAGTACTCCCTCTGATCCTAATTTCTCTGCGCATAAGTCGAGGCGCAGATCCTGGTTGTGTCTATACTTGGACAACTCACCCGACTGCGCACCACGGAGACGAAGCTCGTGTCGTCTTGGTGTCGTGTGTGGCCCGCACATTAACCAAAACCTCGCGCCTCCAGCTTACCTTCGCGTTTTAAACTTCTCAATCTCAAGGCCAAGGAGCAACGGGAAACCTATGATAGAGCCAATTGGATGGTTGATAACACTATAATTCGTAGCTACAGATGCGTGTGTGAGAGAGGACGAGTGCGTGCGTGCACCTCCTCTCTTCCTGTATAACGTACTAATCTCAGAGTACAAGTGTATGTGGGTGGCATATACCTAGGGAGCTAGAGATGGTGCGTGCGAGAAGTCCTGAGAGATAGGTGTGTGCGTGGGAAAGAGGGAGAGAGATGATATGTGTCGATGTAATGCGTGTGAAAAAAAAGACTAGTCTATAGCTCGCAATGAGGCTATTCCTGTCGAACGCCCCAATAACCGTAAGATATGTATCCGACGGTGCCAGTTACTGCACGTACACAATAGTAGAAAAAGAAGTACCATGGCATATGCTACACCACGACCGAGAACACGTGCCCACGTTACGACATCCGGGAATAGTGCCGCACTTCGAAACTAGAACCGTCAATAAATTTTGAGCTTGCATCTCGTCACATTCCAAATTACTACCACACTATATTTAATTGCAAACCTGTTCACACCGATCGCAACCTAAATGGTTTCCCACTTAGGAGCGTATTAGTACTCGGTTATAAATACTACTATGCCAACATGACTGCACATTCCTCCTCAACTCCTCATCCACAAAAACAGACAAGTCATTCAACATCCTTCCCTTGCGTCTGCCATGGCCAGCGTGAGTTTTAGGTCAAGAGATTACCACCAGGGAGAGGCGTGCATGGAAGCGGAAGCACGAGAGATGTCCCGCCTTGCCACTAAATCAACCGACATGTCCCGCCGCGTGGAAGTAGCAGCACAGAGGTCCCGCCACGCCGCCGAAGCAGCACGGAGGTCCCGCCGCGCCGTCGATGCAGCAGACTGGTCCGGCCGCGCCGCGGAAGCAGTAGAGATGTCCTGCCGCACCGCGAATGCAGCAGAGCTGTCCCGCCACACCGCGGCGGCCTGGGAAAATGTCTCGCTGGCAGGCGACGACTCTTACAGGCGCATGCATGCGATCATCCATAGCCAGATGGATCAGATCTCTGGCAGGGTGAGGTTGCAGGACGACATGAAAGCCTCGTTTGAATAGGCTACTTGCGTCATCCGACAACTAAGGGAGGGCAATGAGAAGCTCCAGCCGAGCGCGACCTGCTGAGGGCGAAGATCGTCCGAAGTGCAGAGCGGCAGGAGGAGACCAGTGCCTTATTGAAGAGGACCGACGTCATCGTCAAGAAACTTATGGATGAGAATGAAATGCTCCGCATCGAGCGCCAAAGGCTGGTGGAGGAATCCATGGATGCTCTCAAGTAGCGTCTTGCGGACATGAAAGAGTCATCGCCGCTCGCCACGGAGACTAGTTCCCGCGGCCTGCAGCAACGCATCAAGAAAGTAGAGATCAACGAGCCAGATCATTGTCTTCCTTCTTATTTGGCCCTTGTGTATTTCGGGCGTAGCCGCATGTGGCTTTTTTAATTATCTTCCTAATTATGTAAGACAATTATTATCCACTGTCGTCATCCTTATATAGTCATCAGTCTTGCTATAAGTCGCAGTAGATGCTATATAGGTCCGTCGGATCTTACATCAAGATTCGTGCAAAATTTTCTTTTCAGATTTTCTTTTCTCTCTCTTAAATCTCAGTCGAGTGAGACATAGCCACGCCATTAAACAGGGGCTCGAGCGCCATTAATGGAGACCTTGGGAGAGAGGTGGGCGGCAGATGGAGGTCAAAGGGCTCTCCTCCTGATAAGCACGCGCAGGGGTCTGATCACACGCCTCCCATACTCAAATAGCTACCGTGCATGCCACCTCCTAGCTAATAAAAAAGGGGACGCATGGCGGCTGTCGGTTCAATATCTGGCGTATCTCGTAGTAGGGGTCCTAAGCTAGGCGTCTTAGGGCGATGGTAACATGGACACGGGGTTTTACCCAGCTTCGGACTCTCTTGATGAGATAATACCCTACATGCTGCTTTTGATTGTATTCATATGGGTGTAGTACAGAGTACATGTATCTACCACGAGATTGTAGTAATGAATATGAGATTGTCTATTGACTAGCCTGGCCTCGGTTTATATATGCATCGTAGGCCTAGGGTTTAGAGGAGTCCTTGTCTTGGGCGCCAAGTCTTGTAGAATCCTCCTTGTATGCGGCATGGGCTATCCGAACTGGCCCAATAGTGAACCGCCATGGGGCTCCTTGGCCCGATCTGGCTGGTCGGGAGACGACATGGTGAGTACCCCCTAGTCCAGGACACCGTCAGTAGCCCCCTGAACCGGTCTTCAAGTTGGGGACGCTCCTCGATTCTTCCGAACTGTTCTTCATCTTTGGTCGCCGGTCTTGAAAATTGGTTCAACAAATCTTCTCATCTCAATATTGAGGATCGCCGAAGTGCATCCGAAGAGTTTACACGTCAGGTATCCGAGGAGTCCCTTTAAGTTTCTGGCCTTTATCAATGCCCTGTTATTTTTATGCCACACCACGGGTTTGAAGTTGTTCCCGGGCGGCAGTGTCCTCTTGCATCTGAGCTCCAACGCCGGACTGCATTTGAGGTATCTTTTGCAGCCGAGCACCAACGCCGGACCTCTTCTGAGCTCCAACGCCGGAATGTATCCGAGCTCCAATGCTGGACTGTATCCGAAGAGTATTGTTATAGTCGAGCTCCAACACTGAACTATGTCCAAGCTCCAACGCCGGACTATGTCCGAGGTGTCATAGATCACCTTGGTTCAAAAAAGTGTTAGCCGAGCTTAATGCCGGAAATGCCCTCTAAGGAGCCAGCCACTTGCATCTGAGCTATATGTCGAACTGCTTCTGAGGTGGCTCAGCACCTCGGTCATGGGCTGATTGTTTGCGGATTTTATTTTCGATGCGTATAAATTTATTTGCTGACGAGATGTATTGCCAGTAGCCCTCAAGGTGTCTATCGGCCTAAAATCTGAGATGCACATGAAGGAAAACATAAAACTGCTGATCCTGGTAGCCCCTGAGACCCAGGTCGTGAAATCGGCCTGAGGATCAACTCCTAGCTCGGCAGCATACATAGGAATAGAAACGCAGTGTAATATATTAGAGGTAATAGTGATCGGCGGATGGGCCCCTGAGAGACGGTCGTGAGAAGTCACCGTGATATATCAACTTGATGCCGGATAAGTCCCATATGGTACTTATTATCGTCCGAAGACGCGCTTGTCCATAGTTCGGTTATGCCGAACACTGAGCACTTTGAATTTTCTGCATTGAATAGGCAATGCAGTAGCCCTCGAGACAATGGTCGGGTGGCAACACCAGATTAGGGGATCGATGTGCCCCTTTAATATTTGTAAATAATGAGCACAAAGCCCAGTAGCCCCCCGACCCTTAACGTGGGCACGAGTGGCCGAATTAAGGATCGACATCCATTTGACAGAAAATTTTGTTGTGTTTAACACAAACTTCTCGGAAAGAGAATAAAGATCTCTTAAAAGAGTTTAGAGCTGGTCGAAATCCAAGCTCGCCAAGGTAGGCCCCAAGGGGTTTAAAAGATGGATTGCAGTAAATGCATTTTACTCGCAATTTTTATGTGTAATGATTCTGTGTATCCAAGTAATTTTCATCATTAATGCTCAAATCCGCATTGTACAAAACTATGTTGACCGGACATCGGCTTCAACCTCCTCGGCCAATAGCTGGGGAGTGTTTGTCCTACTTTATAAAGTCGTTATAAGGGCAAAGTTTTACAGCAAACAAGGCAATCCGGTCACACTGTTTTATAAACAAAGGTACACGGAGAGATATGTTATATAACGTTTTAACGTAAGAAACATCTTCCAAAGAAAATAGTCCCGCTATCGGTTCCTTTCTTTGGGTCGTCATGCTTATCATGATCATGAAAACTCACCTCCGATCAATGTGGGAGGAAAATATTGAGGATTTAGTTCAGCGAAAGTTCCCGAACTCTATGGTATTAATGAACCAAATTTTTTACTTCCGTCGTTGCCGACCAATGTGATCCTTTAAGATTGCTAGCTTTCGGCTTCACCCAGTCTGAGGTACTAACTCGGATGACCCGGTAGTAACAATCATAGAGGTGCTCCCTTTACCGCCTAGCCGAACAATCAGGAACGTAGGGGTAAGCACAGGAGCCAGGCAACCCAGCTTGGCCAAAATCTTAAGTCAAATTGGTGCATATGTATGGCTTTATAACGATGATTACGGAAGGCGGCCTTTGTATATTAAATACAAATGCCGAAGATATGTTTATTTTGACTCCGTTGCGACCTTTTATCAGTTGGAAGTGGCCCATCGTCGGCTTCCGCCCCATTGTAGATGCTACGCAGGGTGTTTTCACAATAACAAGACAACCCTTAGCCGATGTCTCGGTGCCCGAAGGCAGTTGTGTTAGCGGAAACGAGGCAATCAGATATGCGGGCTTTATAACTTTCACTTAGTCATAGGAGCTTTAAACTGGGGAAGCTAGCTACGAGCCCCCGGTTAGTGTTCGGCGACAGCCGAGGTCAAGCCGTAAACACTTCGGCCAATGTTATGAATGGCCCGTCATTTAACATAGTCATCGGATCGCTAACCAGTTTACGCTTATTGTGACAGTCAGTTTTCGGCTTTCTCCACTGAGGTGCTTAACCATGCGAACTAGAAGCACAATCGCAGTGGTTCTCCCTTTGCACACCTAGCCGAACAAAGCAGAACATAGGAGGCAAGCACAGGAGCCAGGCAACCCAACTATTGACTGAAGACACAATTCGAAACCGATGCATATATATCAATATCCGAGAATGTTTTCGCCGAATCTCTAAAGGTGTCCGGCGTTGCACTGCGAGACTTATGCGGGAAACACACAAATAGTTTAAAAGTGCCATAGGCTTGGAAAACCTAACAATTTAGTAAAAACTTGACGTCCGAATTAGATCAAGTGTTCGGTGCCAATCCGAAAATTGGTCAAAAAAGGGGTGCTTCTTGTCGGAGTAAATGGCCACGGGTAGCCTAACCTACTCCCCCTAGCTCTTTGAAAAATTATCGGGCCATTCAAGCCTTCAAGCATACAAAGCATATGGCCGCCTTCCCCCGGCCGGCTTTCCCCAGAGCCGACTACCAGAAGCCGTCCATGAGGAAAGCCGACTCCCAGAAGCCGGCCATGAGGACAGCCGACTCCCAGAAGCCGGCCATGAAGAAAGCCGACTCCCAGAAGCTGGCCATGAAGAAAGCCGGTTCCCAGAAGCCGGCCAAGACTGCACCCACTAAAGACTGTACCCACATAACGGCGATAGGATGGGGCGTGGCCGCAGTACAGCCCACTGCCCCTGAATCCCGGGACAGGCATAGCCACAGGGCGCCGTACGGGCTAGCCATCCCCCGTCCGGCGTGGCACTGTAGCCATGTTGGCCTCGATGTCACCCACGACAGGCGCCAGTACGGCCCATGGGCGGCCTGGCCTCCCCTAGTCGGCCAGGGGTGTGGCCGGCTTCCAATAGCCGGCTACCTCCCTCCCTCGAAGCATGCGCCTCATCAAGGAGACAAGACGAGGTAAGGCTACAGTGAAAGCACGCAAGGCAGTGACACTGTAGCCACGCTTACCTCGACAAAGCCCTCGTCATCAGAGGCGAGGCAACAGTAACCAACCGCCGACAAAGCCCCCAAGCGGTGGGGCCGGCCTGCCGGCCAAGAGGCCGGCAGCCGGCGGGACCCACCAGTCGGCGGGCCTCAATGACCCGCGGAGAAGCCGGCGAGCATAGACACTGACGGCTGGGACCCGCGCCCAGCCGGATTACCATTGTACCCCTAGGGGGTAGGCCCATATAAATCCCCCGGGGCACCCATGCAAAGGGGGATCAAAGAGAATTCCACACACCACCTAGAAAGAAAAGGAGAGCTAGCCTCGCCCTTCCTCTTCCTCTATCCAAACAGCTCAAGGAGCGCTTGTAGCAACTTGTATTGATCTAGTGATCATGCGGAGACCCCGCAGAGCAGGACTAGGGGTGTTATCTCCACGGAGAGCCCCGAACCTGGGTAAGATCCGCCGGCGTGCATGTCTTCGCCTCATCCCGTTTCCAGGCACCGGCGGTGTTTTACTGGCTCCCACAATGATAAGCCACCCGTTGGCATATGTCGCACCTACCACCCTGACATTTGGTGCCCATCGTGGGGCGGCGTGCACCGTCATCCGGAGACCTGTTCTGGACGGGAACCCTTTTTCTCCCCCACGAGCGCAGCCAACCTGCTATGCCCGATGGCGCTTGCCCCGACGCGCTGCAAGGCGTCGACGGCGCCTGCGCGACAAGCTGCCTCGCCGATCTTCTTGGCGAGACTCGCATCTCCGACGAGCCCGCGTCCGACGCGGGCACGGACTATCCCGAGAGCCGCCTCGTCAGCCTCCTCGACCAGCTTCACATCTCCAGCGAGCTTGCTATAGACTTGGAGTTGGTCGGCTCCACCGACCCGATGCTTGTCGACTCCGACACGTCATCGTTCGACGCCTACCCCTCCGACGTGGTAGTCTTCGACGACCCTCTCCCTCGAGCTGACAGCGGCAGCAGCGTTGTCACTGAGGTGCTGGTCATCAGCCATGTCGCCGACTCGGGCGAGAGCGCCCACGACGCCCTACAAGCGGCGATGCATGACTTGTTCGTCCCCATCCCGGCCGATGCCGACGCCGAGACCCTGGAGGCACGTCGCCTCGCCCTCATCGCGGAGGGCCAGAAGATAGCCTCCATGAGACGCCTCACCGAGGCCCACCAGCGCGAAGTCGACCGCGCCGCGTTTGGTATGCCACCTCACGGCGGGCCGGGCCGAGCCGGCCTCATCAAGAAGCGTGGCGCGGCCATCGCCAGAATGCTGGTGGCAGACCGCCCGGTCTACGCCACACCGCTCGAGAATCTGCGAGCCGCTCAGGCGGCAGCAGAAGAGCTGAACGGGCTGGGGGCTAATGAGCTCCCCTACATGACAAGACGTATCCAGGAGCTGATCGATGCGGCCGCAGAACGACATGAAGCCGGCGCCCGCGCTAAGAGTCCTCCCCCGCGTGGAGAGCACGCCGCGACATCCCGGTCGCCGACCACGAGAAGGAAGGATAAGGAGCCGGCTGCTAGCCGCAGCCGGACTCGAATCACCATCGAGCGCGACGCGGAAGGCCGCCCTCGAGCGGTGGAGCACCAGGGCAATCCGCCTCCTCCCCCGCCTCGTGGAGAGAGGTGTCCCACCCCGCCGCCTGTCACGCATCCGACTCTCGGTGGCCGACTCGGCCGCCGCGAGGGAGTCGGCGAGAACGACGCCCGCCATCGGATCGACCGCCTAGCTCGATCCCTGGCGCTAGAAGAAGAAGACGATGTCGGCCCACCATGCTTTGGCCCCCGCATCCGCGACGAGCCCTTCCCCAAAGGGTTCTCGCTCCCCAGAGACACGCCCAAGTACAACGGCTCTGTGAAGCCGGAAGATTGGCTCATCGACTACTCTACCGCCGTCATTATAGCGAACGGTAACAGGCGCGTAGCCGAAGTACGTCCCTCTCATGGTGCAAGGCACGACACGCACCTGGCTCAACAGCCTCAAGCCCTACAGCGTCAACAGCTGGCTGGACTTCACGGAAGTCTTCGTCCGCAACTTCACCAGCACATACAAGCGGCCTCCCAAGCCCTGCCAGCTCTCCCTATGCGTCCAAGGGCCCAGCGAGTCGACCCGCGACTACCTCACGCGGTGGGCCGAGCTCCGCAACTCCTGCGAGGGGGTGCACGAGGTTCAAGCTATCGAGTACTTCACCGCCGGGTGCCGAGAGGGCACCCTCCTCAGGCACCGACTCCTCTGCGATGAGCCGGCTACCCTCGACGAACTGCTGGTCATTGCGTGCAAGTACGCCACAGCCGACTCCTCGATGAAGGCCGAGCTCCGAGTGGACGCCTCTGGGAAGGTGCTCGCTTCGGCTCCTAAGACGCCGGCTAGCGACTCCAACCGGCGCCCCTACCAGAACGACCACAAGCGCAAGGCCCCTATGCCGCCTTCCACCAGTCGGCAGGTGGCCACCGTCGAAGACGAGCAGCCCGAAGAACGGCCCGCTCCCAATAAGAAGGGCGGCAGGCTGGCTTCGTAGCTGGCCTTCTCCTACGAGCAGACTCTCGATGCCCCCTGCAAGTTCCACAGCGGCGCGAAGCCGTCCAACCACACGACCCGAAAGTGCCACTGGCTCACCCGGATCTCCAAGGCGAGGGGCTGGTGCCGCCTCCGCCTCCTGGCCCGCCGCCTCCAGCCCCCCAGCAGCCGGCTGCCCGACCAGCAGTCGGAGCCATTCAAGATGAGTTCCCTGATGAGCACACCGCCTACGTCGTCTTCACAAGCTAGGTTGAAGACAAGCGCAGCCGGCGCCGACAGCACCAAGAGGTCAACGCAGTCGCCTCCAGCAACCCCGAGTTCATGTATTGGTCTGAAAGACCTATCAATTTGAGCCGGGCCGATCACCCAGAGGTGATGCCGTCCCCTGGTTCCTACGCATTGGTGTTGGTTGTCACCCTCGCAACAGAGAGGCGGGCTGCCCGATTCTCCCGTGTTCTGATTGATGGCGGAAGCAGTATCAACATACTGTACCGCGACACCATGGAGAAGTTGTACCTCAAGGCAAAACAGCTCATGCCAAGCCAGACCGTTTTCCATGGCATCATACCCCGCCTGTCATGTTCCCCGATCGGCAAGATCAAGATGGATGTTCTCTTCGGAGACAAGGATCACTTTCGCCGAGAAGCGATCTGGTTCGAGGTAGTGGATCTGGAAAGCCCTTACCACGCTTTGCTCGGCCGACCTGCTCTGGCCAAGTTCATGGCTGTGCCCCACTACGCCTACCTAAAGATGAAGATGCCGAGCTCAAAGGGGATCATCACAGTGGCCGGCGACTACAAGAAGTCCATCGACTGCGCTGCAGCCAGCAGCCGACTGGCCGAGTCCCTCGTAGTGGCAGAAGAGAAGAAGATGCTGGATCGAGTTGTGGCCATGGCCGGCAAGCAGCCGGCTTTGTCCCCCAACCCCAAGGAATATGATGCGCAGGGCTCCTTCCAGCCGGCCAAGGAGACGAACAAAATACCTCTGGACCCGGAGAACCCGGAGAGGTTTGCAGTCATTGGTGCAAACCTGGACAGTAAATAGGAAGGCGAGCTCGTCGACTTCCTCCGTGAGAATCGAGACATCTTTGCATGGTCCCCAAAGGACATGCCGGGTGTTCCGAAGGATTTCGCCGAGCACAAGTTACACGTCCGAGCGGATGCAAAGCCGGTCAAGCAGCCTCTCCGCCGACTGTCTGAAGAGAAGAGAAGAATCGTAGGAGAAGAGATAGCCAGGCTCCTTGCCGCCGGCTTTATTATGCAAGTGTTTTTCCCAGAGTGGCTTGCCAACCCAGTCTTGGTGTTGAAGAAGAACAACAAATGGCGTCTGTGTATATACTACACTAGCCTCAACAAGGCCTGCCCCAAAGATCCGTTTGCTGTGCCACGGATTGATCAAGTAATAGACTCCATAGCCGGATGCGAGCTGTTGAGTTTCTTGGATGCCTACTCAGGATATCACCAGATTAAGTTGGACCCAGCAGGCCGCCTGAAGATCGCCTTCATCACACCATTCGGAGCTTTCTGTTACCTGACTATGACATTCGGCTTGAGGAATGCCGGTGCCACTTTTCAGCGTTGCATGCAGAAATGCCTCCTCAAGCAACTCGGCAGAAATGCCCACGTCTACGTAGACGATATTGTGGTGAAGAAAGAAAAGCGCGGCACCCTGCTGGAAGACCTCAAAGAAACATTTGCCAACTTGCGCCGATTCCAGATCAAGCTCAACCCCGAGAAATGCGTGTTCGGAGTACCAGCCGGCCAGCTTCTAGGCTTTCTGGTCTCCGAACGCGGCATTGAGTGCAACCCTATGAAGATCAAGGCCATTGAGAGAATGGAGATTCCCACCAAGTTGCGAGACGTACAGAAGTTCACCGGGTGCCTGGCCTCCCTAAACCGCTTTATCAGCCGGCTAGGAGAGAAGGCTCTCCCCCTGTACCGACTCATGAAGAAATCCACTCATTTCGAGTGGAATGACAAAGCAGACCAAGCCTTCCATGAGTTGAAAAAGATGCTGACCACCCCACCTGTCCTGGCGGCGCCGACTGAGAAGGAGCCCATGCTCCTCTACATTTCCACAACTAGCCGAGTGGTCAGTACAGTCGTCGTGGTCGAGCACCCAGAAGAAGGCCGAGCCCAGCTAGTCCAGAGGCCGGTATATTATCTAAGCGAAGTACTATCCAGCTCAAAGCAAAACTACCCACACTACCAGAAGATGTGCTATGGAGTGTACTTCGCCGCCAAGAAGCTGAAGCCCTACTTTCAAGAGCATCCCATGACGGTCGTATGCACCGCCCCGCTTGCCGAGAACATAGGCAGCCAGGATGCATCCGGCCGGGTGGCTAAATGGGCCATTGCGCTTGCACCTTACACAATCTTCTACCATCCCCATACCGCCATCAAGTCCCAAGCATTGGCCGACTTCCTCGTCGACTGGGCCGAGACCCAGTACCTACCGCCGGCTCCCGACTCTACTCATTGGCGGATGCACTTCGATGGGTCCAAGATGCGCACCGGCTTGGGAGCCGGCATCGTCCTCACCTCTCCCAAAGGCGACAAGCTCAGATACACGTGCAAATCCACTTTGCCGCCTCCGAGAATGTGGCTGAATACGAGGCGCTCATACACGGGCTCCGGCTAGCCAAAGAGCTCGGCATACGCCGGATCCTGTGTTATGGCGACTCAGACTTGGTGGTCCAGCAGTCATCTGGCAACTGGGACGCCAAGGATGCAAACATGGCGAGCTATCGATTCCTCCTCCAGCAGATCAGTGGGTACTTCGAAGGGTGCGAGTTCCTTCACGTGCCATGGGCCGACAACGACCAAGCAGACGCCCTGGCACGGATCGGCTCCACCCGACAGGCTATACCAACCGGCGTCTCTCTCCAGCACCTCCTCAAACCATCCATCAAGCCGTCTCCAGGGTCAGACTCTATCTTCGTACCACCCACCCCCGATGCAGCCGGATCCGACTGGAGGAACCCAGCAGGCGGCTCGGGGACTTCGACAAGCGGCCCGGGGACTGCCATAGTCGCACCCGGCTCGGGGACTTCAGAACCCGGCCCGGGGACTGCAGCAGTCGGCCCGGGGACTGCAGCGGCACAAGAAGCGGTGGCCGACTCCAACTCTCCACCACCCAACCCACCCGCCCGAGTCACAGTGGTCGTACTAATAGTAGAAGAAGTCACAGCTCCATCGTGGGCCCAGCCCATCCTCAACTTCCTAGTCAACAGAGAGCTACCGACTGATGAGATCTCGGCAAAACTAGTGCAACGCCGAGCCGGAGCATATGCAATAATAAACAAAGAACTTGTCAAGCACAGCGTCACTGGGGTCTTCCAGCGCTGCGTCGAGCCAGAAAGGGGTGTAGCAATCCTCAAGGATATCCACCAAGGCGAATGCGGCCACCACGCAGCCTCAAGATCACTTGTGGCCAAAGCCTTCCGCCACGGTTTCTTCTGGCCAACTGCTTTGGAAGAAGCCAAAGAGATAGTGAAATGCTGCAAAGGATGCCAAGTCTTCAGTTCCAAACAACACCTGCCGGCTTCCGCACTCAAGACCATCCCCCTCTCCTGGCCCTTTGCCATCTGGGGGCTGGACATGGTGGGCCCATTCAAGACAGCCCGCGGCGGCTTGACACATCTGCTTGTCGCCGTGGACAAATTTACCAAGTGGATCAAAGCGAAGCCGATCAAGAAGCTGAACGGGCTGACTGCCGTGACATTTATTGCCGACATCACTACTCGGTATGGCGTGCCGCACAGCATCATCACCGACAACGGCACAAACTTTGGCAAAGGAGCACTGGCACGTTTCTGCGAGAGACAAGGCATCCGACTGGACTTAGCGTCCGTTGGCCACCCACAGTCAAACGGCCAGGTCGAGCGAGCAAATGGCCTCATCCTCTCCGGCATCAAGCCGCGCCTGGTCGTACCACTGGAGCGCTCGGCCGGCTGCTGGCACGACGAGCTGCCGGCTGTCCTCTGGAGTCTGCGTACTACCCCAAACAAGTCAACCGGCTTCACTCCGTTCTTCCTTGTATATGGTGCCGAGGCTGTCATCCCGACTGACATCGAGTATGACTCGCCTCGGGTCACCATGTACACGGAGGCGGAGGCCAAGGAAGCGCGAGAGGACGGCGTCGACCTGCTGGAAGAAGGCCGGCTGTTAGCACTCAGCCGGTCCGCCATCTACCAGCAGGGTTTGCGCCGTTACCACAACCGAAAGGTCAAGCCAAGATCTTTCCAAGAGGGCGACCTTGTGCTTCGGCTGATCCAGCGAACAACCGGCCAGCACAAGATCTCGGGCCCTTGGGAAGGCCCTTTCGTCATCAGCAAGGCACTAGGCAATGACTCCTACTACTTGATCGACGCAGAAAAACCAAGAGCGCGCAAGAGGGATGATTCCGGCAAGGAGTCTAAGCGACCATGGAACGCAAACCTCCTGAGAAGATGTTACAATTGAAAGCAGTATGTATCATGCTACCGTTTTTATTAAATATGAGACAAACGGGCCCCCCGAGGCACACTCGGGAACTGCCCTCCTTTATCTATGAATGACGAGTGTCATACTCATAAATGTATTATTACATTTGATTTTTTGTCTGGCAGCGGGTTCGACTAGTCGGCCCGGGGACTGGCCGCCTTAAGTTATATTAAAAGTTCTACCTGAAGTCAGACAAGTAGTGTGCCGGCACCCGAGCCCTCTCTTGTCGAAAGTCGCAGCTCGAAGAACCGACTGTCCGACTAGCAAGAGCCAAAGGCAGAAAGGATGCCCACACGAAAAACGGCTAAGGACCAACGAACTTATATAATGCAAAGACGGCCTCCAACCACGCCTACTGGCTGTCAAAACAGCCGGCTGGCCGGCCTCCCAATCAATTCGCTATAATCCAACAAAGCTAGTGTACTTGCCCTCCCAAGCACTTCTCGGGCCACAGATTGCAGAGCAGCTGTCCGGCTGGGAAGGCGGCAACCAAGGGAGGGCGGCAAAGGAAACAGCCGAATGATGAAAAGCAAAGAACAAGGGAAAGCCAAATGCATGCATAATTATATTTACACATAAGGCCCCCAACAGGCCGGCAGTCAATATAGTTCGAATACACCCCGAGTGGGTGGAATTGTGCAAACTTAACAAAATACTGTTCCAAGAATGGTGAAACAGGAAAGTAGAGGCAGCAGACTAGACTAAGGGCGTAGCAGGGGAGCCGGGCTGGTCGGTGGAGACGGCGCCACCGGCTGGAGGAGTGGCCGGCTGGCGGGTCTCGGCTTGATCATCGCCGGCTGCAGGCGGTGCACCCGCGCATGCCTTGTTGCTGGAGGCATGGTCAAGCTGAGGCTGACCGGCCGCGCCACCATCTGGCGCGGCGTCTTCACCCTCCTCCTCCTCCTCCTCCTCGGCCTCGTCGCTGGAGTCGATCTCCTCCGCCGAGTCCTCGCCGTCTGCCGGGTTCAGCCCGAACCACTCCTCCGGCCGGGCAACGCCGTTGTCGTCCACCTCAGGAGCGAAGGTGCTGGTGTCGGTGTAGTCGGCAATCGCCGAAGCCCGCTGGATGATAGCCGGCCGCGCCAGCACCAGCTCCATGTCGGCCTCCTGCTGCCAGGTGGCTAGCTGGTCCAGACTCAGCTCGGGATACCGGGCCTTGGCAAACTCCAGAGCCCGCCTGGCGCCGGACCGAGCCGCAGAAGCCTTCCAGGCCTCGAAGTGGCCGACCGCCACCTCCAGCCAGTCGGCAGTCCGACTGGGGGTGCGGGGAATCACCTCACCAGGCCAGAGAGCGGCCAACACCTGCGCCCCAACACACTGAAGCCGGCGGAGCATGCGATGAGCCGGCTGGAGGCGGGCCTGAATCGCCAAGAGTTGCTCCTCCAGCGACCGGCGAGCGTTCGGCGCGATCTCAGCGCCAGCCTGCCTTCGTGCCTCACGGTGGGCCTCGACGACCTGGTTGGCGGCGGTAGAGTAGCCAGGGAAGTACTCTGCGCAAGAAAGAAAGAGAAAGAAGAGAAAAACACCAAGTCAGCAAATGAGCCAAACGGCAAGCGGCAAGCAAGGACGAAGAAGAAGGCAGCCTACCGTCAACCAAGTCTTCGATCTGGCCATAGCCGTTGATCAGCGTCTGCTTCGCTTCGGCCCAGCTGGCCGCCTCTGTCTCATATTTGGCTTGGAGGGCGGCCTCGCTGTCCTGCACCGCTTTCAGGGCCGCCTTGTGGCTCTTCTCCTGGTCACGCTCTTGTGCCAAGGCGTCAAACTCGGCCTCCTTAGCACGGAGGGCGGCCTGAGCCCCGCCCAGCTGCTCCCTCAGACTGGCGTTGGCCGCTGCAGGGATGGCAGAAAAGAAAGTAGCAGTCAGGAAGAAGTCGTCACGGAAGATCCGACCCGACTGCTCAGCAGTCGGCCCGAATCTCGGGGACTACACCCAGTGGGTGCGCTGACGCGCCCCCACGGGAAATAAAAGACGAAGCACTTACCCCGGCTCAAAGATAGGTCAGCATTCTTCTGGGTCAGCTCCCGAGCCTGGGAGTTGAAGGCAGCCGCGAGGAGGTTGTGGTAGTCCTGCAAGACGGGCAGAGGAGCGAATGAGAACAAGATAGCAAAACAAAGCCCGCTAAGAAATTCCAAGCCGCCTGCTCAGCAGCCGACTCGGAACTCGGGGACTACACCCAGTGGGTGCGCTGACACGCCCCCACGGAAGAAACCAAGATCAAAAAAAAAAGAAAAATAAGAAGACTAACCCGAATGGCCGCCCGCGTTGCAAGGAACTCGTCATTGTATTTCCTCAGCGCCGCAGCTTGGGACTGAAGCCGGTTCCGGACGTCCTGCGCTGCCACATTCACCACAGCCGTCCCTCCACCCGGCGTCCACCCCGAGCTGGCGCTGGCCGCCTCCATGTCCTGGGCCGACGAGCTGGAGCCCGCGGCCTTCCTGCGGGTCCGATGCGGCCTTCCCCGTGCACTGGCGCGATGGCAACTGGACGACCAGATCCGTCCTCGCGGCCGGCTCGCCCCCGGCGAATTGCGCAAGCGGCACGTTAGGCCGGCCGCCTTGGGTCACCCCAGTCGGCGGGGCCGATGCCGCCTCCCTTTCCGGGACGACGACGTCGACCTCCCTCTCCAATCCCTTCTAGTCGCCGCTGGTTTCCTCTGGCGGGGGCTCTGGAGCCTCGGGCGCCGCGACACGCAGAGGGGTGACGAGCAAGCCCCCCTCCGCTGTTGCCACAGCCGCAGCCTCCGCTTGGGCCTTGGCCGCTGCGTCGACGCGCGCCTTCGCCGCCTCCTCCTCCTGTGCCGCCTTGGCGGCAGCCGCCCTCAACTCCTCTGCCTCCCGCTCCTCCCGCGCCTCTCGCGCGTTTCGCTCAGTCGCCGCCTGAAGCTCGGTCCGGGGGTCCATGCGGCGGGTGCTCCCGGACCCTCTCGGCGATCCAACGACGGAGGCGGCAGCAACCCGCTCGAGCGAAAGCGGAGCCCTGATTTTTTGAGAAAGGGCAAGGATTCAGAAATCACCAAGAAAAGAAGAAAGGATGTACAAAGGAATATACACTTACGCCGACACCATCTGCGGCTGCTTTACCACCTTGCGGAAGCGGGCCGCCTTCGCGGCCGCCTCATCCCGCCTGGTCGCCGCTGCCCCGCCCTTGGGCTTCTTCGGCCGGCTCCCGAACAAGCCCGATGCGGCACGGCGCTTCTGCCCGCCGCCCTGAGCAGGCGGCGCGGCAGAGGAACCCGCGCCGTGGCCAGACGCCGGCTAGCGGCGTGGGATGATTTCCGTCTCGTCGTCATCCCGCCAGTCGTCGAAACTGGCTCCAAGCCGGGAGCCGCCTGCTTTGCCGCCACCCGCCTCGGTGTTGTCATCCATGGCAGCCGCCCCCAAGTCGTGGTCCTCCAGGTCATGCCTCGCCTGGTCGGGGAGGAATCGGCGCTCCGCCTCCGACCCGGCTACAGGTCGAAGGAGAGGGCTCTGCCAAGGCGTGCCGACTGGTCAGCGACGGCCAGAAGGAACTCGGCGACAAAACTAAGAAAAGAAAAGGAAAAAGAGAACATACCGTGGGCGGAGGATGTGCACGGGAATATGGCTCCTTGCCAAACCGCCACTCTGCGGAGAGCTTGCAGTTCGAAAGGTAATTCACCATATGGGCCACCTCGTCGTGCGGCATGTCCTTGGTGCACATCCGACTCGGGTCGAGCTACCGCTCATCTGACAGATCAGGTGAGGGCGGCTCTGAAGCGGAAGCACCCGGCGCGCGACGAAGGCGGCCAGCAAGTCAGACCCAGTCAGGCCCTCCGACTGGATCATCTCCCGCAGTCGGGCGACGGCCGCGGCTCCAGCCGGCGTCAGCGTCACGGCCCGATAGGACCATTGGGGCCGCCTCCCAGCCGGTGGGCTGGCTGCGTAAGCCTGCAAGTTGACATAGTCGCCTTGTGGGGCGATGTTCTTCACGTAGAAATATGACTTCTGCCAGCGCTTCACCGACTGGATTAAAGTGATGACGGGGAAGGGGTTGTCGGCCGCCGGCCTCTGCATCGCAATGAAGGCGCCGCTCTGGGCCGGCACGCGCTGCATGCGGGTGCCCAGCTTAGATTGGAAGAACTCCCCCCAGAGCTCGAGGGTGGGGAGAACGCCAAGGTAGCCTTCGCACAAGGTGACGAAGGCGGACAGCAGCACCACCATGTTCGGGGTGAGGTGGTGCGGCTGGAGTTGATAGAAGTCAAGGAACGAGCGGAAGAAAGCGCTCGCTGGCAAGCCGCCGCCGCGCAGGAAATGCGAGCGGAAGACTACCCGCTCGCCTTCCTCCGGCTCCGGCGTGATCTCCTTCGCAGGTGCGAGACGGACCCGCACCTGGTCCACGCCGGGTAACCGCCGCGTCTTGCGGAGGAACACGATGTGGTCCATATGGACGTTGGAGCCGTCCCAGTCCCCGCCATACTGCATGGTGGCAAGAGGCTGGCAAGAAAGAGTGCGGCGGCGGAGAAAGCACGGCTTCGCGGCGGCAAAGCTGCGGGGCGGAGTGAAGATTGGTGGGACGGCGCGGCGGCGAGTCGCTGCTATGAGGGAAAGCGGGAGGAAGAAGATAGCGGAAAGGAGAGGAGCGTGCGAGCGTCTGCCGCTTCCCCTCCTCCCCCTACTTATAGCCTCGTGCGGCGAAGCCGAGGAGGCAAGGTGTGGGGAGGAACGTGGGATTAACTACGCCCACTCCCCCACGCCCCGCGATTACTACGCCCTAACGGCGTGCGGAAACTGCTGCCGGAAGACGTGCGGACAGCTTTGGGCCACAAAGAATCCGCGCCTGGGCCCAGGCATTGGAGTGGTGGGCCCTCGGCCTGTGGCGACGTCTTGTCGCGCGCGTGGGTTAGCAGGCTCTTTTCAGCCAAGGGACGCCACGTGGTTCGCAGGCGGCGAGCGGCCGTCCCGGAGCCCGGCACACGCGCCAACAAACTCCCGCCTTCCGACTTTAAAAATTTCGCCAAGACGGCGCGCCCAACCGAAACCGGCTCCCAGCTGACGGCTCGTCAAGATAAGAAGCTGACCGAGCTTCTCGACCTCCTCTCAGCCTAGAAGCCCAACCAGCTTCGGGGACTACTGTCGGATTAAATGGCCACGGGTAGCCTAACCTACTCCCAATGGCTCTTTGAAAAATTATCGGGCCATTCAAGCCTTCAAGCATACAAAGCATATGGCCGCCTTCCCCCGGCCGGCTATCCCCAGGGCCGCCTACCAGAAGCCGGCCATGAGGAAAGCCGACTCCGAGAAGCCGGCCATGACGAAAGCCGACTCCCAGAAGCCGGCCATGAAGAAAGACGACTCCCAGCAGCCGGCCATGAAGAAAGCCGGTTCCCAGAAGCCGGCCAAGACTGCACCCACTAAAGACTATACCCACATAACGGCGATAGGACGGGGCGTGGCCGCAGTACAGCCCACTGCCCCTGAATCCCGGGACAGGCATGGCCACAGGGCGCCGTACGGGCCAGCCATCCCCCGTCCAGCGTGGCACTGTAGCCATGTTGGCCTCGATGTCACCCACGACAGGCACCAGTACGGCCCGTGGGCGGCGGGCCCCTTCGCCAGAGAGACATCCGAAGGCGGCCTGGCCTCCCCTAGTCGGCCAGGGGTATGGCCGGCTTCCAATAGCCGGCTACCTCCCTCCATCAAAGCATGCGCCTCATCAAGGAGACAAGACGAGGTAAGGCAACAGTGAAAGCTCGCAAGGCGGTGACACTGTAGCCATGCTTACCTCGACAAAGCCCTCGTCATCAGAGGCAAGGCAATAGTACCTAGCCGCCGACAAAGCCCCCAAGCGGTGGGGCCGGCCTGCCGGCCAAGAGGCCAGCAGCCGGCGGGACCCACCAGTCGGCGGGCCCCAATGACCGGCGGAGAAGCCGGCGAGCATAGACACTAACGGCTGGGACCCGTGCCCAGCCGGATTACCGTCGTACCCCTGGTGGGTAGGCCTATATAAACCCCCCGGGGCACCCATGCAAAGGGGGATCGAAGAGAATTCCACACACCACCTAGAAAGAAAAGGAGAGCTAGCCTCGCCCTTCCTCTTCCTCTATCCAAACAGCTCAAGGAGCGCTTGTAGCAACTTGTATTGATCTAGTGATCATGCGGAGATCCCGCAGAGCAGGACTAGGGGTGTTATCTCCACGGAGAGCGCCGAACCTTGGTAAGATCCGCCGGCGTGCATGTCTTTGCCTCATCCCGTTTCCAGGCACCGGCGATGTTCTACTGGCTCCCACAATGATAAGCCACCCGTTGGCATATGTCGCACCTACCACCCAACACTTCTGTCGTGCATTAATATGACACATCCGATCTCAAGACCTCAAGCGGGTCAGCCCACGGCTGTAACCTCCTATCCCTCAGGCGGAGTACTGCTCGTTAGGCCAGTTTATCAAACTAAACTCGAACGGCTTTGAGAGAGAGACTAGGCTCCCCGGCTATTGACCACACACTCGCGTCGAAAAAAGGAGTGATAGAAAAGACTTTGCAACGACTAGGATGAAATCATTTATTATAACACGGCTCATATATATTTAAGAGCCCCCATGTAACTTGGGCAAAATAATTTTATGTATAATGATTGTATGTACGGAAGTACTTATATCATATCTGTGTTCACCCGAACTTTAAACGCGTCTTAACCGACCGTCGGCTTCTCCCTCTTCGGTCAAGGACCGAAAAGTGTTATGTACTCCACCTGTCGAGAATATCGACGGTATTTCCGATAACCAAGCAATCAGGCCTTAAGGCTGTAACAGACAAAGCGCGCTCAGGGAACTTATGCTATATTACTGACGAAGTGTAAGAAGCATCTTCGAAGAAAATAGTACCTCCACCGATACCTTTCTTCGGTTGCTCATTTTTACTATGAGACTTGTGCAATTGATTTTTTGTACTCATGAGTTCCATTGTGTGCCGACCATAATTGAAAACAATAAGAGCGCTAGCTTTCGGCTTCACCCAGTCTGAGGTCCGAGCTCGGATGATCCGATCGTGGCAATCGCAGAGGTGCTCCTTTTACTCCCTAGCCGAACAATCAGGAACGTAGGGGTAAACACAGGAGCAAGGCAACCCAGCTTGCGGAACACTTAAGTCAACATGGTGCATATTGTGGCATAATACACGAACGAGGAATGAAGCCATACAAGTATAATCATATGCAAGAGGAAATGCTTCATAAAGGAAGCCCCCAAGCAAACGGGGTATTTGAATTTGTCTGTCACAAACAAAGTTTTGACAAGGAAGTTTTCACAAACAACTTTTTGCCAACAAAAGTATAATGCTTGGTCGAACCGAACAAAATTGAAAATTGAAAATTCTGAGCATAAGAGCGACTTAGCTGGTTAATGTGCTCGGTGTCGATGCACGGTCCGAGCATACGATGGGACAAGGTCCCAGCCCCCAAGCCGGTCCCGAGGTGGCGGAGCGAAGAGCTCGGCACTCTGAAGTGGTGACATAGCACGGCCAATGCAGGCCCGTAGTGTGACGCCGAAGTCCCCGGCGTGGGTTAATGAAGTGATGACGAAGCCCTCGGTCCAGCCGAGGTGACGTGGTACGTCGGTACGCAGACGTGACAGTGCTGCCCGATCCGGATCCTTTATATATGGCCTGTGTGCCGAACACTCGATGAGGTAGAGCTCTCTCAACGATGCCGAAGTCCCCGAGGCAACCGAACATGTCGGTATGGCAACATGACGAACAAGGTGATCACGCGAGCCGATTTACGCCGATTGGGACGACGACGTTGGCTTGCCGAAGAGACCACGTGACGTAGTCGAAGTCCATTACAGAACCACCATGTGACCGTCGTTAATGCTGACACCATTTGATAGACCTACATACAGATGATGGAACAAACTAGAGTAATAATTCCTTGGAAAAAATAAACCCAAACAAGCAAAAATTACTAGGATAAATAGCACCTGGTTTATTTGTTGTAGCAATCCGAAGAAAGCTGACTCCCAAAATTGGGACTCGATCCCACACCCATTGCCTGATGGGCGATAAAGCGACGGCATGGCGATGCTGGCAAAGGTTGGCTTGCCGAGACAGAGCTCTCGGTCCATCTAACGTGACGAAGCTGGTCGGCTGATGACGCCGAAGTCACCGGAGTATGTTGATGAAGAAATAGCAAGTCCCCGGTCCAGCCGAGGTGACGGAGCAGGTCAGTGAGGAGATGTTGCAGCTGCCATGTCAGCCGAGGTGTTGAAGCAGGTCGGCGTGATGGACATCGGCTTGAAGAAACAACAGTGCGGCCATGCTGACGCAGGTCGTGACTTGTGATGCGGTCAATGCCAGCTTGATGAAGTGACCATGCGGCGATGTCGGTGTGCCCGCTCTGTGTAGTCCGTGGGGCAGCGATGTTGGTGATGATTTATCCTTCGCGATGCCGAACTCTTGTTCGGCTTGCCGAGATGATGATCGAAGAAGTTGAGCTCGGCTCAACAAAGCGGCGACGTGTCTAGCGCAGGTCATCAGCCGTGGAGCAATATTGTCGGATTGGTTTGACACCAGCGTGATGGTGAAGATTACCTCGGAGGAGGCTTAAAATTTTATGGCTACGTGTTTAAAAACAACGCACAATACCCTAGAAAAAATTCCTTCAAAAGGGTTGTCCAATATTCGGTTCACGAAGAAACATGAACTCGGGCCGGATTTGTATTCGCGTAGAAAACAGATCCGAAAATTGGTCCACTCATCGGAAGGTTCCCGGAGTTTGAACCGTCGGATCAAGCTCAAATTTGGAGGGGTGGTAGATATGGGAATGCCGCAGCAGATGAACGGTTGGATCTTCCTAAGGACCTCCGAGCTGGCTCTGGAGACCACGCCCTAAACTCGTCCAGATTCCCGTCCAGATTTGACAGGGCTCCGGTATATCGAAGATTGCCAGAGATTCCTCCATCGGAACTCGATGAAATTTGGCATGGTTGTTGTACACTTAATTCCGCACAATTCCACCAAAGGAATCGTCAAAGCGATGCTCGAGGAGGTGGTGGCAGCGGATACAAGTTTGCTGTTCAGAAAAAACAGCACGGTCGCCCGAGGGCAATGTTGACGTTGAGCCCCCGAGCTCCATGGATGATTCTTCCATGATCATGATAGAGATCGGAGTTGATGTTGACGAAGGCCCTCGTCCGAACATGATGATCGGAGGTAGGGCACAGTCCTTGATTAAGCCAAGGTGGCCAGTCGAGCCGGCGACAAAAGATGCCGACATCGACCATAGAGCTCGGCTCCGATGCGTAGATCGCGCCGGAGACGATCCGAATTCCCATCGCCCCGTGGCGACCGCCAGCAGGCTCTCAATGCAAGCACCAATGTCGGTTCAATATCCGGTGTATCTCGTAGTAGGGGTCCTAAGCTAGGCGTCTTGTAGCGATGGTAACATGGACACGGGGTTTTACCCAGCTTCGGGCTCTCTTGATGAGATAATACCCTACATGCTGCTTTTGATTGTATTCATATGGGTGTAGTACAGAGTACATGTATCTACCACGAGATTGTAGTAATGAATATGAGATTGTCTATTGACTAGCCTGGCCTCGGTTTATATATGCACCGTAGGCCTAGGGTTTAGAGGAGTGCTTGTCTTGGGTGCCAAGTCTTGTAGAATCCTCCTTGTATGCGGCATGGGCTGTCCGAACTGGCACAATAGTGAACCGCCATGGGGATCCTCAGCCCGATCCAGCTGGTCGGGAGATGACGTGGTGAGTACCCCCAAGTCTAGGACACCGTCAGCGGCACGTAAATGGTAAGTATAATGCCCATGGTTACAATAATACTTGTGTTTCCGATTGTAACGTGACAACACTTGTTCCAAAATGACTTTGTTGATTGTTAATCTGTGCGCCTTCGCAAATTGTACATCAAAATTACCACAACATGTTGGTGCCATGTCATGACACCAAGCCAAGTTTCATGATTTTCATGCGTGTTTTGGATTTACAGGAATTAAAAAACCAAGTTTCTCAATGTTTTCGGCCGAGCCTTGACGTCGAGAGGTTTGAATTTCATTCTCTTTTCTTGCATGGGACCTCGAAATTTACCCGATGACACACATGTGATTTTTCAACCAACTTTGGTGCACTGGAGCATGTGCTTGTAGTTCAAATTTGAATTATGCACATTAAATGGCCAGAAACTCAATTAATGTATAAAAAAGGCCAAACGAACCCGGAATAATTCCAAAATTTAACACGACACATAGTTCTATGTTGCCTCTGTAAAGAAAATCAAGGGGGGGGGCAGCGTATATCGTTTCGTACACAAATGTGACATGTTCCCTCTCAGAACCACGAGCATTGCTGAGAGAAGCTACGGTTTGCAAGAAGCTTATACCAAAAAAATTTCCAATTCGGCCAATTATTTTACCACAACATGTTAGTACCATGACATGACACCATGCCAAGTTTCATGATTTTCAGGCGTGTTTTGGATTTACAAGAATTTTAAAACCAACTTTCTCAATGTTCTTGGCCAAGCCATGACGTCCAGATGTTTGAATTTCATTCCCATTTCTTGCATGGGACCTAAAAATTCACCCGAGGACACACAAGTTATTTTTTAACCAACTTTGATGCACTGGAGCATGTGCTTGTAGTTCAAAATTGAATTATGCACATTAAATGACCAGAAACCCAATTAATGTATAAAAAGGCCAAACAAACCCGGACTAATCCCAAAATTTAACACGAAACTCATATAGTTCTATGTTGCCTTTGTAAAGAAAATCGGGGGGAGCGTATATCGCTTCGCACACAAAGGTGACACGTTCCCTCTCAAAACCATGAGCGTTCTTGAGAGAAGCTCCGGTTTGCAAGAAGCTTATACCAAAACTTTTTCCAATTCGGCCAAGTTTTTTACCACAACATGTTAGTGCCATGACATCACACCATGCCAAGTTTCATGATTTCCAGGCGAGTTTTGGATTTACAGGAATTTAAAAACCAAGTTTCTCAATGTTCTTGGCCGAGTCATGACCCCCAGATGTTTGAATTTCATTCTCGTTTCTTGCATGGGACCTAGAAATTCACCCATGGACACACATGTGATTTTTCAACCAACTTTTGTGCATCGGAGCATGTGCTTGCAGTTCAAATTTGAATTATGCACATTAAATGTCCAGAAACTCAGTTAATATATAAAAAGGCCAAACGACCCCGGAATAAATTCCAAATTTCACAAAATGTAAACTTAATTAATATCTTCTCTATGTGGGGCATTTAATAAATGTCTATTATATATGTTTTCTACCCTATTCAAATTTAGTAGATATGACAGTTTGATGCTCTCACATAATCTATTATTGGCACTATAGGGGATGTTGATTCCTATAAACTACCATATCCTAAAGGTTAAAACAGGTACATAATCATCTTCTCTGTTTTGCACAGTGCGCTACCAACCCCTATACGATGATGCACATTAAACTGTTGATACGAGTTTTATGTAAACCAGAGGCTTAAAGTTGATTTTCATATTGTTTGAAATTGTGTCAATAAAGATTTTTTTAAGAATATTGTTTGCTGATGTTGTCGAATGTGTGTATGAAAGATGTTTTTTCCTCCCGTTGCAACGCACGGGCATGTTTTGCTAGTGTATAAGGCCTAACGAACCCGGAATAATTCCAAAATTTAACAAAGCACTCATATAGTTCTATGTTGCCTCTGTAAAGAAAATCAGGGGGGAGGCAGCGTATATCATTTCTCACACAAAGGTGACACGTTCCCTCTTGGAACCACGAGGCTTGTTGAGAGAATCTCTGGTTTTGCAAGAAGCTTATACCAAAACTTGTCCCAATTCATCCAAAAATTACACATATGAAAACAGGGTTTAGATTATCCCGAACATCTCGCTACCTAGACCAATGTACTGTGATTTGAATTCAACATAAAATGGATACAAATATTTGAATTGGAGATCGTATGGTACATGTAGTTCATAGTGAAATATGATTACTGCTATATGCATGTTTTCTGTTATCAAGATAATATTTAAATGATGGTATAACTTGACAACAATCGTATTCAAATTTAGTCCATATGGTAGACAACAATATATATGTTCATAGGGTGGAGTAAAATATTCATATATGATGGAAGATCAAAATGTAGGACTACATCCATTATAAACCGCAAGGTCACCTAACGATATATTCAAATTCAACACAACATGGATTCAAAAATTCAAATTCGAGATCATGTCATTTGTAATCAGATAGAAAGGGACATGACTCTTTCTTGTGGTGGGAATTGATTTGTTTGTTGTTGTTGTTGAGGGAAGTGCGAATTGATTTGGTACTGTGCGGGGTAATCTTGTTCTCCCAATTTTTTTTTACATTTTTCTTGTAGTTTTTTCGATGGCATTTATAGCAATATAGTAAAAGGGGACATGAGTCTCTTGTATCTTGTATGAATTGATTTTTTGTACACGTTAAGTTTATTCTGCCGAACATGGAATCCGCTCCTTGTTATCCCGAAAATTTCAAGCTCGAGTATCTTTTGTCTCATCTGCTGTGAAACTCCCGCCTCTTCAACCTGCGCCGCGCCTTGTTATCTCAAAATTTAAATGCGCGCGAAAACTGCCTCCTCATCCGAAATTGGTCCCGCAGTCTAGACAGGCGAAATCCCCCTTCTACCCCTCAGCCAGAAATGTCGGCTCGACGTCGCGCGGTCAAAACCGGTGGGGGTACGCTGGTAACTTACCCTACATTTCGGACAAGCGTGTCCCTCAGCCATGGCTCCCCATATCTTCCCCTTCGTCCCCCCATCCGTACACCGAGGCCGCCAAAACCCGCATAACCCCACGCTCCTCCGTCGGCCTCCCGACCGCCGGCTAGTCGGAGCCTCTTCCCTGACGATGTCGTCCACCGCAATAGCTCGCCGTCCCTCCTCCACCGCACTGAATGAGGATCCATCGTCGATCTCGTCGTCCCGCCGGATCAGCCGCCCCATCCTCCACCTCCAAGGAGCTGCCCCGACGTTCGCCTTGTCTATCACGCCACCTCCATCCCCACAGTGCCATCTTGACCTGCCCCACTGGAACCGCAACACCCTCACCAATTCCTCCAATGAAGTCAAGGCCTACTCGGCGCCACCAAGGAGGTTCTGCACTCACCGCAGCATTTTATCTTTTCTTCGATCTCACGGAGCTGTTAGTGCTCGATACCGAGCAGCCATGGCGGGTCTCCATCGTCGGCGCCGTCGCCGACCACTTCATCCAGAGCGCGTCTCTCCCCCATGTCGTTGCTTCCTCGGCGGCGACTTCCACACCGGCACTAGCTGCAGCTGCTCCGGCTCTCGCTCGCGTTGGTGCTGCTGCTGCTCCGGCTCTCTCTCGCGATGCGTCTCTTTTCTTGCTGTTGGTCATGCTGCTGCACTGCTCTTGCTTTCGTTCGTGCTGCTGCTCTGCTCTGCTATTGTTGTTGGTCGCGCTGTTGCTCCGCTCTTGCTCTCGTTTGTGCTGCTGCTCTGCTCTTGCTCTCGATCACGCTGCTGCTGCTGTTGCACGACCTCCGGCAGCTACAGGAGTTGCTGCTTTAGCACTCGCTCGCGGTGCTGCTAGACGACTTGCTCTCTGCTAGTGCGTTCCCTGCTCGAGTGGTTGCTGATTTAGATCACTGCTTCTCTGCTACTAGTGCTCGAACGCCATAACCATCTTTTGCAATGCTGTGCAACTAGTTCAATCAGTTTCGATAGTAAAATTCAGGTTCGACTGTAAAGTTCAGTTTCTTCAGTTAAGTTCAGAGTGAACAGTATTTACAACATCTATCGGAGCGGCCGTGACGCGGCTGATGCGTTTTACATCTAGCACTTTTTGGTGATGTACTTTACATCATCTATCGCAGATGATATTAGAGTCCCACTTCAGATTAACATTGTATGTATGTCCTGCTTCAGCCTCGCCGCCGTACACCTCACCGGAGCTGCTCCAACAACGGAACCGTCCATCACAGCGGAGCAGTGCCCTCAGCGTCGTTTCCAGAGGCCTCAGATCTTCTTCCCCGCCTCCGACAGTCACACCAACATCACCATCCTCCACGTCCAACCCAATGATGCTGAGGTCGACAAGGCTATGCCAAAGAGGTTGTACACTCGTCGCATCACTTTGTTACTCTGCATTCATGTCGATCCCTCAGGGATCCTTTGCTATGAAACTACTACGGTACTACTATTCATGCATTTAGTTAGAAGCAGTGGAGCAAAGCAAAACTGGAGGATTTTTTCCTTTTGTGTCTCTTTTAAAGAAAAAATGTAGGGATTTTAATATCCACTTGGATGTCCTTTTCAAATTAATATGCATGAAGAACATGACTAATTGCATTATTGGCATAATAAGATTCTTAGTTTTTTCATTTTCACGTGGTTTGACTTTAATTTGACCATGTTTCTCCATTCCTGTGTTCTTCCCATTCATGTGAACCAAACACCCAGGTTGATAGAAATCATATGTTTCCAAATGCTCTATTTTGCACGTGCATTCCTATCCTATTCTTGTGTTTTTCCTGTCCCTGCGTTTATAGAATCCTCCAATTCTAAGGAGCCCTTACAGATTTACTTCATTTTCAGATAGGCGTCAAAGAAAACTCGGTGTGTTATGTCCTGCTCCTGCCGTGCCGTCATCCACCCCACCTGAGATGCACCATCGAGGGAAGCGTTCACTGCAGCAGAGATTCCCCCTGCAGACTTTCTTTCGCCACCTCAGATCATCTTCCGCGTAGCCGGCAGCCACGCCAACTGCATTACCATCATCGACTGAGCAGATGAACCTGAGGACTACACAGTTCCGGAAGAGAGGTCGCACTCTTTTGTGTTTGCTTACGTTATACATCAGTAATTATTACCTGCTACTTTATCATTCAAACTTGAGTTTTAAAATGCCCGCGGGGCACATATCGAGGTAGCAATGAATAGTATCTGTCTACTATCTAGTTCATCCGGGGTCTTCTATGTGGTTCTTGTTCTGTGGGCAACAAGTAGTAGATGATCCATTATCTATCTTTTTAAACTGAAGCTATAATCTACCTGCTATCATTAGTTTTGGATCTATCCACTCGTTTGCTACCATCAGTCTTGATTTATGCATGCACCCCTTAGGCCTTACATAATATAACTATTTATTATTATGCATGTCAGTTATTGTACACAATCATACTGAACATGTAGAGAAAATGAGAAGACCGTTGCGTGGGAATATAATGTCATGCAGACACCGCTCCATGGTGGGCGAAGTGGGGCCCCCTCCCACCATTCCAGATTGTATTCCAGAGGAAGATAACTGTTCAGATGGGGATTCAGAGGGAGCCGACCACTCCTATTTACCACCTGAGGTGTTTTCTCTAACCTAGCATGCTGATGTTGGTCATATCATGCATATGGCGCCTCGCATTGCTTACATTATACTCTTATATGTCATCAGCTTAGTTTAGATTTGCTTTGTATGAATGCCACCTATTTGGTTTCTATATCATACTCCCATCGTTCCTAAATATTTGTCTTTTTAGAGATTTCAACAAGTGACTACATACGGAGCAAAATGAGTGAATCTACACTCTAAAATATGTCTATATACATTCGTATGTGGTAGTCCATTTGAAATCTCTAAAAAGACAAATATTTAGGAACGGAGGGAGTATATGGGAATTATGCAATGTCATCTTCTTTAGCCAGGCATCATATACGTGAATCATGCAATGACATCCTGTTTAGCCAGTCATCGTATATGTGAATTGTATCGTGCTATATTTTTTTCATAATGTATTCCATTTGTCAACAATATTTATAAATTCATCTACTCTTCCTGTGCATCAGCCATTTGAGTCGGTCATGGGAAAATCTGGAGTGAAAACAAGGTCTTCTGAGCAGTCAGTACTACCTGTCGATGCAGATTTCTTGCTGGTTACAGATAGCTCCTCGGAGGAGGATTCAGAGACAGATGACCAGTCATATCCCCCCCCCGAGGTGCATGCTCTAACTTGGCAGGGTTATATTGCTCATATCATGCATATGGTGTCTTGCACTACCATGCCATCTCCTTAGATTAGACATGCTTTGTGTGAATGCCTCCTGTTTGCTTTCTATATCAGATATGTGAATCATGCAATGCCATGTTTTTCAGCCAGTTATCATATATGTGAATTATGCACCGCCATGTAGCCAGGCATCATATATGTGAATTATCTCATGCCATCTTTTTTTTCATTACGTATTCCATTTATCACAATCTATGTATATTGAACTACTCTTCATGTGTATCAGCCATTTGAGCCAGTTATAGAAAAATCAGGAGTGAAAACAAGGTCTTCAGAGCAGGGAATGGTACCTGTTGAAGCATATATCTCGATGGTTACAGGTAGCTCCTTAGAGGAGGATTCAGAGACAGAGGACCAGTCCTATATCCGACCTGAGGTGTATGCTCTAAGTTGCAATGCTTATATTTCTCATATCATGCATATGGTGTCTTGCATTGCTTAGTTTAGACATCATATGCACAATATTGAATTCCATCTTCTTAGTTTAGAGATCATACATGCGAGTGTCAGCTTCTTAGTATATGAATCAATTATGTCAATTATATCATGCCATCATGTATACTTAGACAACATGTATGTGAATTATTTCATCCAACCTATTTTAGAAAGACATCATATAGTTTTGTCATGTCATCCTATTTAGATACTCATCATATGTTGAATTATGCCATTATATCATGTTAAGTTACCCATCATATATCTGAAATTGTGTCATGCTATCCTGTTAAGTTAGGCATCATATATGTGAAATTGTGTCATGCTGTCCTGTTTGGTTAGACAAGATATATGTGAATTACCACATCAGTCTATCATAAAATGTTTGTACATTCAATTTCTTTTTTTATTTATCAGCCATTTGAATTGGAGGGGGTGATGGCAGTATCTAAGGGAGCAAAAACCCGTTCTTCACAAAAGACGGTGCTACCCGTCGATGCAGATAGAACCATGGTTGTTCTGGCCCACGAACTAGCCCCACCACACATAATCGAGACTCTTTCAGATTGCACACTTACACCGTTGGACAGAGAACCAGCTACAACCCATCTAACACAAACCCCAGCGGATAGTAACCCACTTCTAGTTGACACAGCACCATGTCCACCACAGAGTACCCCCACACAAGCAGTTTGTAAAGCAACTGCAGTGCCCAAAGCACGAAGACCACCACAGCGAACCCAAACTCCACGTTTAAAGCAGAAGAGCAACTGTTCTTAGGTCAGATTCCATAGCTATGGTCCATACTCCTTTGTTGTTGCATCACTGTATTTACTCATACCAACTACTTTCAAATTTGAAGGATCCAATTGAAACTCCAATGGCGCAACAGTATGTTTTGAACCTATTTCTTTAACTGGATTGCTATTCTAACTTCTTGCCCTATGTTGATTTCAGTTTCAGTTGTATAAATTGTTATGTTCTCATGTGATGCACATTACAAGTGTTGCCAATGCGGTGTAGTTTCTCACACTTATATTCCGTCTATGCTGTTGTGTCTTAAAAATATATGAGTGAACTGTGTCTCTATCTTGATTTGGCAACATAAACTAGAATGATATGGACAATACAGTGACCATAGTGCATAGATATATGTTTGTTTCATGTTGTTATCCTGTCCACCTTACTACTGAACCGGTTTACCAAAACGAGTTTTGTACACTACATGCTAAACATGTGATGTGTTTGCTCGTTTCTCTTGTAGTATGCGAACGGAATATTGGAGAAGAGCACCCCACTATGCAATGGTAGAGAAAGTAATGGATATAAGGTTCAAGATAGTGAGACAACCCTGTTGGTCTCCAAGAAAGGTGATAAAAACGATCTTGTAGACAGTGAGAAAACCCCACAGTCCTGCGTTGATGTAGTGTTCGAGTTACTGGCCAGTACCGCTGGCGCAAGCTCTTCAAACTCGCTGCCTGAATCACTTCCGCTTCTTCAGTCTCAGCTACAAGCTGAAAGGCATCAGTCAGCTGTGCTGCGGCAAGAACCCGAAGGACCGAGGAAGTCCCTGTAGAATTCAGATGCATACTTTCTTGTGCAACAGCAAGCGCTGGAGGATTTAAGCGCCAAACAAGAGAAAGTTAATAAGCTTGCTAAGCATCTTGCCAGCATTATGGGTACCCAGGATATTGTCTCTTGAGCTCTTCTGAAGTAATTTTAGTTCTGGACTTGTTTTGCTGCGGCGTTTATTTGCACTGGTTGCCAACTTTGACAACCAGTGTATGTGATATGCTGCTTTTTTCCCTAAATTTGCACTGGCGGCGAACTTTGATGCCCAGTGGATGTAATATGGGTAATAGTCGTGATAGCCTAGCGTAAGTTGCTTGCTTATTTATTTCCTTGTTGTCTTGTTTATTTGTTTGCTTGTAGTCAGTGCAGTTCTTTTTCCATGGTTTTCTAGTGGCCGCAATAACCTATTTTTAAAAACTAGGACACAATAACCATGGGCTACATATTTACTGTAGTGACCCTGGGCTTCCTACGGGCCGTAGAAACAATGGGCCTTCTACGGGGAGTAGCATCAATGGGCCTTCTACGGGCCGTATGATCGATTGGCCAAACATGGGCCAATAACGGACCGCATTATGGGCCATAAACAGGCTAGAGTTGGAATCGTCCGTTCATGGGCCGACCATAACAGGCCGTAGTTAATCGGCCGTATTTAATAACGCTGTGTGTTGGGGATATTACTATTGGGTATAAACCAGCCAGGAGAGGTCGGGTTATCCCCATAATGAGTTATTATAGTTGAAGCCCATGAGGACAAAGACGGTGGCGCTTTATGAAGGCCCAGGGCCCAAAGGCGGATTAAGGCCTGTAGACATAAACCGACATTGATATGTAAACTTGTGCTGTAAGATAGAAAGAGTAGAGACCGAGCCGGACATGTTTATGAGCCGGCCTCGGGATTCTGTAAACCGACGGGCGTGAACCTATGTATATAAAGGGACGACCCGACGGTGGTTTAGGGACAAGAAACAACAACTTGAGAGCCAGGCATAGCGGATTCGGTCCCTGGTCATCGAAACCCTAGCAATTCCACAACAACTGGATTAGGCCATTACCTTCACCGCAAGGGGCCGAACCAGCATAAACTCTCTGCGTCCTTTGTCCGCTTTAACCCCTTTAAGCTAACCCATCGCGATGGCTCCACGACTAAGTCCTTTCACTAGGACATCTGCCGTGACAAAACCACGACAGTTGGTGCCCACCGTGGGGCTATCGCACGATGGTTTCGAGTTCTTAGAGGGCAGCTTCGAAGGACTCAAGGGATACGCTGTGGGCCGAATGACCAAGAGTCGTCGCGGCAAGCTCTACATGGACGACGCAGGCTGGGGCCCCGAGGCCGGCTCAATTCAGTACGGGTACCGGGTCCCCTTCGGCGGCATTCATGTGTTCATTGGCAATATTTGCGAACCGGGCCCTGAGCCGGACATCTGCACCGACATCATCGAAATGGCTCAGCGTGCGAGATCTGCCCTGGTTAAGCCTGCCATGAGGCGTGCCTTCGTGGGAGTCATCCACGGAGTGGAATCTGAGGATAGATCGGAATCTGGTGGTGAAACCGTCGTTTATTCCGGGGACGAGTCATCTACTGGAGAGACCGAGTCATTGTACCAGCTGCAGGATGGCCGGTTCGGGGGCAGTTCCGATGGCGACAGTATTTCGAACCCCTTTGATCCGCCGAGCCGAGTCACAATCTTCATGGCCGGTACACAGTCAGTGCCACAATCTTCGACCACCGTCGCAATGATTTCCGGTTCAGTAGCGGCGACGGCAGCTGGGGCAGGAGGCCCTGCGCCACCACCAGCTCAGGCTCTGTCTGATCTATTTGACACCTTGGCAGCACTGCTAGCAGCTGAAGTCAGCCCGGCGGATCAGGAGCGGCACAACGCAGAAGTGGCGAAGGTGAAGGATCAGATAGCCTAAGCCAAAGCGGACCTGGTCGCTGAAAACGCCAGGATGACGGCGAAGCAGGCCGAGTTAGATGCATAGGCTTATCAGCTTATGTTGGATCAAAACGCATCGAATGATGTCATGAGGAGGAGGTACCAATCTCACCTACCTCCGGTTTACGAAGCCAGGAATCTCTTCAACACGCCAGGAGCAGGAACCAGCAACCAGCCAGTGGTAAACCGGGTCGAAGCACCTGGACCAGGGACGTCGGTTCAGCCGCGCGCAATGGATCCACCTCCTCAGAATATCCTGTCCCAACACGTGCCGACGCCTCCGGGTCATTACTCCAACCCTTTGGATAACATAGTCGCAGCCGCTTCACGATTGGCGGCCCTCCCAGTCGACGGTGAGTGCCCCGTAGCGGTGGAGACACGAAGGGCTAGGGAGCTCCTTCAGACAGCCTTGACTCAGCAGCAAGCTTATTCATACAGCCACGAAAGGATTATTCTACTCCCCGCCCGAGCCGGAGTTACAGCAGGCATATGGATGAACCGACCGTGTCTAGCAGTGCGCGGAATCGTAATCCGCCTCGTGGCCAAAACCTGGCAGGTGGCGGCGGTGATGCTCAGGATATGGTGGATCATGCTAGGGCACGTCGAGAGGCCGAGTTAGCGACGCAACACGGAGCCCGCCAACTTACTCCAGTTCGTCCAACAACTTCGGTGGAACCAGGGGTTACCTCCAGTTCGTTGGGGGTGCCGTGTCTCGTCCCAACACTGCACAACGTACGGCTGCCCAAGGATTTCAAGGGCCCACGTAAAGTGCCGAATTACACTGCCGATTTATCCCCCGAGTCATGGGTTGAAAGTTATGAGATGGCGATGGAGATGCTGGATGTGGATGATGCGGCGTGTGCTAAATACTTCACCATGATGTTGGAAGGAACGGCATGCACTTGGTTGAAAAACTTACCAGCTAACTCTATTGGGTCATGGGCCGAGTTAAGGGCCCGGTTTATTCAAAATTTCAAAGACACGTGCAAGCAGCCCATGTCAATTGTGGACTTAGCTGCCTGTGTCCAAGAGGAAGGAGAATCAACAACCCATTGGGTGCGCCGGGTTTCGGAAATTTTGCATTCATCAGACCGCATCAATGTTGATACAGCAGTTTTAACGTTGGAAGGCAATTGCCGGTTTACACCTGTGAAGTTGAAGTTGGGTCGGCTCAAACGTCACTGCAATGGCATGGGGACTCTTATGGCAGCCTTGGTGAAGTATGCCGACTCTGATAGTACCAAGGACCCTGAATCTGATGATGACAAGACTGGAGAGGGAAAGAAGGGCGACAGCACCAAGGGGCAGCAGCATAACCCGGCGGGTCATGGAAACAGCGGTAAGCGTAAGGCAGATAACAATTCAGATTTTGTGGCTAATACCAATATGCAGGGTAATGGTCAGCGTCGTAAGGGTAAACCGCCCCCGCGTGGAGGAGAGCCAAGTCCCAATCCGGAACGCCTGAATTACCTGTTGAACCAGCCCTGCCCAAGGCACGGATCGCGGGATAAGCCGGCCATGCACCTCTGGAAGGATTGTTATATTATGTGAGAGTTCGAAAATTCAGATTTTTTCCGGAATGATCATGGAGCGGCCGGCGGTTCAGGCCCCGGGTCTCATGGGCCGGGTTATGGTGGAAGCAGTTCCGGTTCAGGATTTCACGATAATCAAAGCGGACATGGCAATCAAGGCAACCAAGGTGGTTATAATCATCAGGGGAATCAACAGCAGCAGCAGCAGTCGGGTTACCAGAGCAACCCGAAGCAGTTGAACAGTGGGCAGTACCATGTCTTCACCACTAGCCTGTGTAAGCATGATCAGAAGCTTCATAAAAGGGCAGTGAACTCCGTTGAACCGGCGGTGCCTCGTTACTTACGCTGGTCTGAACAGCCCATTGTGTGGAGTCGAGAGGATCATCCACCTCGGGTTGATAATCCAGGTCATCTGGCATTGGTGGTGACATCTCAGGTTGGGGGTTATAAGTTCACCAAGGTACTCATGGATGGAGGGAGTAGTATCAATATCCTTCATTATGAAACCTTCCGTCGCATGGGGTTAACAGATAAAAAACTTAAACCGTCCAACACCGTTTTCCATGGTGTGGTGCCTGGTAAATCGGCGTATCCAGTGGGTAAGATAGCTCTGGAGGTTGCTTTTGGTGATGAGCATGATTCAAGATCAAAGACATTGACTATTGAAGTGGTGAAAATCAAGAGCCCGTATCATGCCCTATTTGGACGGCCGGCTTATGCTAAGTTCATGGCAAGGCCCTGTTATGTCTATCTGCAGCTCAAGATGCCGGGCCATAAGGGGACTATCACAGTGCATGGGAGCCGCAAGATCGCTTTGGAATGTGAAGAAGGTGATCCGGCATATGTTGAGTCGGTTTGTGCAACAGAGGAGTTGAAGTTTTACAAGGACAATGTTGATCCGGCGGATATGACTTCTTTGAAAAAGCCCACTACAGAGCATGATCCGGCCTTGAAGTTTAAATCGGCTGATGAGACTAAGCTAGTTGATTTTGTTCCTGGCGATTCATCCAAGTAGTTTAGCATCAGTGCTAACCTGGATCCAAAATAGGAAAGTGCGCTCGTCAAGTTCATCCGTGAGAACCGGGACATCTTTGCATGGAAGCCTTCTGACATGCCAGGTGTACCGAGGGAACTCGCTGAGCACACACTTAATGTTGATCCAAAGTTTAAACCGGTCAAGCAGTTTCTTCGCCTGTTTAATGAAGAAAGATGCAAGGCTATTGGTGAGGAGGTAGCCAGGCTCTTGGCGGCTGGGTTTATCATTGAAGTATTTCATCCTGAGTGGTTGGCTAATCCGGTGCTGGTACTTAAGAAGAACGGCACTTGGCGTATGTGTGTGGACTACACAGATTTAAACAAGGCCTGTCCAGCGGATCCTTTTGCCCTCCCTCGAATTGATCAAATCAATGATGCTACGGCGGGTTGCGAGCGTTTGAGTTTTCTGGATGCTTATTCTGGTTACCATCAGATCAAAATGGCAGTTAAGGACCAGGAGAAGACAGCTTTCATAACTCCCTTTGGAGCCTTCTGCCATGTATATATGCCTTTTGGGCTCAAGAGTGCCCAGACGACTTATCAGCGTTGTGTGCAGAACTTTCTTCATAATCAGATCGGTAGCAATGTTCATGCTTATGTGGATGATATTGTGGTGAAATCCAGAAAGGAGGAGACATTGATCGATGACTTGAAGGAGACCTTTGATAACCTTCGGGTTTATAAAATGATGCTTAATCTGGCCAAGTGTGTCTTTGGTGTACCGGCAGGCAAGCTCTTGGGCTCTCTGGTGTCTAACAGGGGCATTGAAGCTAATCCGGAGAAAATCAAGGCTATAACTTCTTTGGCTAAACCGAAGTGTATCAATGATGTTCAACACCTGGCAGGCCGGATTGCTGCCATGAGCCGGTTTATCAGTCGCCTTGGTGAGAAGGCCATCCCTTTATATCAGATGTTGAAGAAGACAGATGACTTCGTCTGGAGTGACGCCGCCAATGAAGCATTTGAGGATTTAAAGCGGCAGCTGGCTAATCCACCGGTCCTTGCTGCTCCTGTTGATAAAGAGCCATTGTTGTTATATGTGGCTGCTAACGCCCGGGCTGTTAGCGTGGCTATTGTGGTGGAGCGCAAGGAGGCCGGAAAGGAGTATCCGGTTCAACGGCCGGTTTATTATACCAGTGAGGTACTTATTGAGAGCAAAGGTACCCGCATTGGCAGAAGCTGGTGTATGGTGTTTTTATGGCGAGCCGGAAGCTTAAGCAATATTTCTAGGGTCATCCGATCACTGTGGTCAGCTCTGCTCCTTTGGGGGATATAATCCAGAACAGGGAAGCGACTGGCCGGATTGCTAAGTGGGCTATTGAGCTTGGGCCTCACGGTTTAAAGTATATGCCCTGCACGGCGATCAAATCTCAGGCACTGGTGGATTTCATCAATGATTGGACAGAATTACAGGCGCCAGAAGAGAAGCCAGATCATACTTATTGGACTATTCATTTTGATGGGTCCAGGCAATTGGAGGGCTCGGGGGCTGGAGTCGTATTAACTTCCCCACGAGGTGATAAGTTTTGTTATGTTCTCCGTTTAATGTTCCCTTGCACTAACAATGCAGCAGAATATGAGGCTTTACTCCACGGTCTTCGGATGGCTAAGGAGATGAATTTAAGCCGGGTTAAGTGCTTCGGTGACTCGGACCTGGTGGCTCAACAAATGTCTAGTACTTGGGATTCCAAGGACCCATGCATGGCAGCATATCGTCGAGAGGTGGACATTGTTGCAGGTCACTTCAAAGATTACAAGGTCGATCATGTGGACCGGCGGAAGAACAAAGCGGCGGACGCTTTAAGCCGTTTGGGTTCCCAACGTAAACCGGTTCCACCCAATGTCTTCCTGGATGTGCTGCATAATCCGTCAGTCAAGCTCCCTACAGAGGAGGATTTGGCTGTTCCTGATCCGGAGGCTCAGTTGGTGGCGGCTCTTCATGTTATCCCGGATTGGATGGTCCCATATTTGGCGTATATGAACCAGGGCGAGTTACCAGAGGATGAAATCTTGGCCAGGCAGATAATCCAGCTATCAAAGTCCATGACTATTGTCAATGGCGAGTTACATCATTGCAGTGTAACAGGGGCGTTTCAGCGTTGCGTGTCTCCTGAAGAAGGCCGTGAGATTTTGCATGAGATCCACGAAGGGGATTGTGGTCATCATGTCGGTTCAAAGTCACTGGTAGCTAAAGCTTTTCGTCATGGCTTCTATTGGCTGACGGCTCATGCTGATGCAGAAGACTTGGTGAAAAAGTGCGACGGCTGTCAGAAATTTTCACATCGAGCTCATGTTCCGGCCCAGGAATTGAGGATAATTCCAATCACTTGGTCGTTTGCAAGCTGGGGGCTGGATATGGTTGGGCCCTTTAAGACATCCAAGGACAAGAAGTCCCACCTTTTGGTGGCGGTTGATAAGTTCACTAAGTGGGTGGAGGCAGAGCCAGTCAGTAAGTGTGATGCAGCTACGGCGGTTCAATTCCTCAAGAAGGTGATTTTCCGGTTTGGCTTTCCACACAGCATTATAACTGATAATGGTACCAATCTGTCCAAAGGTGCTATGAAGGAGTTCTGTCAAGGTGAGCACATCCGGCTTGACGTATCATCAGTGGCTCACCCCCAGTCTAATGGTCAAGCGGAGTGAGCCAATCAAGAGATCTTGAGAGGCATCAAACCCCAGCTTATGGTTCCTCTGCAGCGGACGCCGGTTTGTTGGGTGGAAGAGTTACCTTCTGTATTGTGGAGCATCAATACCACGCCCAACAGATCCACGGGTTACACGCCTTTTTTCATGGTTTATGGAGCGGAGGCGGTTCTCCCTAGTGACATCCGTCATGACTCACCTCGTGTGGCGGCGTATGTCAAAGCTTACAATGAGAAGGCACGACAGGAAGTACTTGACTTGTTGGATGAGGAGCGTGACATTGCAGCAGCCCGTTCAGCGATTTATCAGCAAGATCTGCGTCATTATCACAGCCGCCGGGTTAGAACCAGAACTTTTCAAGAAGGCGATCTGGTGCTTCGACTCATCCAGGATCAGACTGATATGCACAAGTTATCCCCGCCTTGGGAAGAACCCTTTGTGGTCAGCAAGAATCTGCATAACGGGTCATACTACCTTATAGATGTTCGAGAGCACAAAGACTCACATAAATCAGAGGAGGAGACCCACCGGCCGTGGAATATCGCTCATCTTCGGCCTTACTATACTTGAGCCACAGGCTCTGCTCATGTACATAGTTATGACAATGTATATATTATGATCAATATAATAAACCGGAGCCTCAGCTAAAGCGGGGTATCTATTGTTTTTCTTACATCATGTGTGGTTACATGGGGGCTTATGTTTATAAAGCGGCGTCCGGTTTACCCCTTGATTCAGCTTATAAAGCCTTATATAAAAATCACTTGGGGGCTTGGTCGTACTCGAACCATAGCTACACCTCTTGATCGGCGCAAGGCCACCAGAAAAATCACTTGGGGGCTTGGTCGTGTCCGAACCATAGCTACACCAGGAAACTACTTAGGGGCCAAAGAGAGTGTTGCAAAGAACATCTCAAACATAGGCACCCACTGAGCACAGCTCAAAATATTGCTTGCGGATTCTTTGCTATCGCAATGAACAAAGAATCTACACTTGTAATAGGCTATCAAGCCACGACTTGGAAGCCTGGTGTATACACCTAAAACCCCGGGTTAACCTGCCTTTTTTAAGTAAGTCACTCCGTCCAGGTAAACCTGGTATGACCCGCCGAACCTTGACAAGTCAATCTCATAAGACCCTGAACTTGTCAAAGTTAAAACGACGATTGGTTAAAGATTGAGGTCCATCTTAAAAGGCTTTGTAAAATGGTTTAACTCAGCGGCCTGGCAGCCCATGAAAAGCCTCGAATTTGGGGCCTGGCAGCCCGTGAAAAGCCTCGACTACAAGTTTTCATATGCTTTTATTTGCCAAGTTTTTTCTCCTTTGATGAGATTTATGATGTTTTTTGATAAACCGGTGTTCATTAACCCGGTTCGGGTTTCAACTACAAAGTTGTCAGTACATGATCACTTATAATCCGGAGTTTATTAACCTGGTCTGGTTTTGACTATAAGTCGCCAGTATTGAAGTGTATAAACCGGTGTTTATCACAACCCGGTATGGTTTTAGCACAAACCGGTACAGTATGAAAGGAGTTATCATTACTCAAGATTGGGGTTATCACCCTCACTACAAAAGTTGGTCAACCAACATTGTGATTCAAGGTCACAGGTATCATTTATTTTCATATTTGATTATCTTTTTACAGCCTTGGTTATAAACCATGGCTATATATTTGGGCATCATGACCCGTCCGGCGGTAAACCGCCACGACACTTTCAACTTCTTGCATGCAGGAGCAGCTACGGATTATGAACATCATATATCTTAAGCATGGCGGATTAATAAGTGTTAGGCAAAAATAAATATGCACGATGGCATAGCAGACCAATTGTTTGAACTAGCCTATTACAAGGCGTTTCAGTGCCCAAAAGAATAATTGTTTTTCGGCAAGTGTTGTGGTTCACAGAAGGCTAACCCGGCCTCCGGATCATGATTCGTCACCAGGTTGACTTGACGGCTGTGGATCATCTTGCACCGGTTCATCCTCCTCATCTCTACCCAGCGGCTGGAAGTCAATAGTTGCCCAGTCGATGCCAGTTAGGGCTTGCAACACAGCTTCGTCGCTTATAAGGGTGGACGGTTCAATGTCAGGGGCATAGGTGTGCTTACAGATTGGTGGGATAAAATTTTGAGCCTCAGGAGTTGGTGCAGCAACACGTTTGTTGTTGACGTCATAACTCGCCTGGTAATAGGAAAGATCAGCTTCTTCTGCTAATTGGCAAGCCAGTGGACGTACTTCCCGGTTTATGGCTCGAAGGTCATCATTGCCGAATTCTGATCCGTCTTCTTTTAAGCTCGGATAGCCTTTACCCACATCCACCGGATCAAGATCAGGCACCCATGCTTTTGCCCGGGTTAGCGCGGTCAGAGCACCAGCCCTTGCAGCAGATCTCTCTAGCTCTTCTACCCGGGCAGGCAACATTGACAACCTTTCTAAGGTCTCCTTGATTAAAGTTGGGGGCGGCTTGTTGTGAGAAGCGGTGCAGATAACCTGTTGCGCGCCGGTATATAAATGCTCTATAAGAGTATAGGTAGCCTTCAGTTTCTTCTGTACGTCAGAGCCGAGATGACTAATGCGAGTTCCTGCATCATTACAAACATCAGTAAACCGGGAATGTATGGGATGATATGTTGAAAACTTAAAGCCAGGATATTTACCAAACACAGCAGCAGTCATGGCATGTATTTGCCGCTTTACACCAGTCAGCTCGTCTACCACCATTTTAAGAGCTGCTTCTGCGTCCTCGGCTCTTTTCTGCCATGCAGATTTTTCTGTGTCCCAATCCGCCCGCTCTTTGTTGAAACTCTCCTTCAGCTTTTCCATCGCGGCCAGGGCACTGGTCATCTCATCTTTGCCTTTGGAGGTTTCTGCTTGCTGGGACTTGATGTTTTCTTGCAGATCGGCGGTTTGAGTTTCCTTTTTGCTCAACTCAGCCTATAAGAGACAGACATATTATGAGTTGGTAGTGCATATATGAAGTACCAAGCACATAACAAGTTATGCACCTGATACTTGGGGGCTAATGCATATTTGCTCGTTACCAGCAATTTCTACAAGTCCCAAGCGCAATACAAGCATTACTCTTGGCACTTGGGGGCTAATGTATGTTTGCTCAAAGTAACATTATGGGTTTTCTTCTAAAAGTCCCGGTTCATCTTTATAAGTTAAACCGACCCTTGGGGACTACACCGTCCAAAGCTACAATATTAAAATTCTAAAAGTACCGGTTCATCTTAAAAAGATAACCCGACCCTTGGAGGATAAGCATGCAAAGTTGAGATATTACAAAGTCCCAGTTTAGATGAGTATCATAAACTGGCACTTGGGGGCTACTAGAGTTAATATTTGGATTTGGACACAGAAGAGAAGCAGGCAGTTACCTCATGTCGCTCCTTCATTAGATTCACTAAACCGGCTTCAAAGTCGCGGCTTGTATACAGACGGTTTAAGAAACCAGAATGTATGTCTTGAGCACCGAGGTGGGCGTAGCTTGATAAATCGGCATTCCACTTGCCTTTGCTCATAGCAGAAAGCTCGTCCTTGGCAGTATGCTTTGATAAAGCAACAGGATTACCAGGAGCGGTGTGACCAAAACCAGTAATCATAACATCATCTGCCTTGTCATCTATAACCTTGGCTGGGCTTGACGGTTTATCAGCGGTGCGGACCGGGCTTGATGGTTTGTTAGTAGTTTGAACCGGGCTTGACGGTTTATCAGCATGACCTGTTGGGTCAACCTCCACTTGTTCAACAACAAAGTCATAATCTTGTGGTGGCGGATCATCAAGCATAATGTCAGCATTGGTTTCTTCCGGCTCTGGAATATTTTCCGGTTCAACAACTATATTTTCATCAGATGTTTTATTTACCCGAGCCTTCTTGCTGGGTCTAGGTTTAGCACTGATAAGAACAAACATGGAGGTTATTACATCAGATGAACCTAAGGTATTAAGAGTAAATTTCAAGTATAGCTCCCCCAGGAACTATCTTGAGGGTTGGAAGTTGTGTGGCCGTTGACTCGCCAGAGGATGAGTGAGGCGTTCCCTGATAATTCGAATCAGATGGATTAAGAGGCTGTCGAAAACAAGCCGCCTTGGGGCAAGAAGGGTCAAGAGTATAAGAAACCTTTGATCGGCGTTTCCGGACTGGAGTGTTCGGTAAACCGGCGGAGGTAACTACCTGGCCACTGTGCCGGGTTGTGCGCCGGGCTTCGTGTTGCTGCTTCTTCAAAAGAAAGTTTGGGTCCAAGTGAGCTAGGGGGTGAGAAAATTTTACTTGACGGATTTTCTGGGTTGGCAGAGGATCTGAACCGGAGGAAAGGATAATTACCTCTACATCATCAGCTTGGCTGCCTTCAGCGTCGTCCTAGTAATAGTCATTGTCAATGAGGTGTATGAAAAATGAACCAAGAGAGTCAGGTTCTACCTCTGAATCCGGATTAGCCAAGTCAGCATCCGCATTGGGTTCGGAATACTCAGTGGTCCTCTTCTTGGCAGGTTTTTTGATAACCTTGGTCTTGGGGTGAGGTGTCTTGGCCGGTTTATCCTGTGGTTTCTTCTTCCAGAACAGATCATCGCCCCGTCAAAGATGGACAGTATTGAGAGAGTATCTAAAAATGAAGCAATTTAAAACAAAAATAGTTGTGATTCTTACAGTTGGCGGTTTATTGAAAGCACAGAAAGTACTTAACCCGGTCTGGCTGCAAACAGCTTCCGATTCATTCAGTATCTTCTTGACAGCCTCTGTTAACTGAATATCAACATGTCACTGAGGATCTTTCAAGCTCCCTGTGTACTCACACATTAAACCGGGGCGCCGGCTTAAGGGCAAAATGCTCCAGGTTATCCAGCAGCGAGCAAAATCAACACCAGTCAAACCGTTCGCCACAAAGGCTCTGAGCTTTGACAGTTGTGGCACATAATTGGATCTTTCCTTCGTAGTTAATCTCTGAGGAAAGGAATGTGTATTGCTAAGACGATGAGGACGATAACCCGGCAGAGGATTTTCATCAGATGGAGATGTGTCCTTGCAATAAAACCAAGTCTGATTCCAGTCCTTGGGGTGACAGTGAAGCTTGGCGTGAGGGAAACTGACATCTTTCCTCTTTTGAATCGCCATTTCACCAAGCTCAGTGTTGGGTCCGTCTGTGAACTTTGTGCGGCGGTTTAAATAGAAAAATCCCTAAACAGTTCAACTGTGGGCTCCTCCTGAAGATAAGCCTCGCAAAATACTTGGAAATGGCAAACATTGGACACAGAGTTTGGGCCAATGTCCTAAGGGTGGAGTTGGAAGCTAGCAAGTACATTTCGGAAGAACTTTGATCCGGGAGGGCTAAACCCTCGGCTCAGGTGATCGAGAAATACGACTACTTCTCTATCCTTGGGCTTAGGAGGATTTTCTAGACCAGGGACTCTCCACTGGATAACTTCTTTCTTCGCTAAACCGCCAGTGGCGACACATCCCTCTAGTTGTGCTTCCGTAACCCGGGAAGGAACCCAGTTACAAGCGTAAAATTGTTTGGCCCTTGCAATGAAAGGCTTGAAAAAGATAAATGTCGGTTTAAGATTTATGACGAGCAAGCATAAAGCGATGTAAGATAAGCAGAAGCAGAGGTATATGCACATTGTTAAACCGGAGTCTAATACTGCTAAACCGGAGTTTCGTATTATTAAATCGGAGTCTGACAATGGAGAAGGTGCAAAGATAAATGAATCGGCGGTTTAAGAGGGGACTAATGGTAAATACCAGATTATCATTATTCAAAAAACTAAACCGCCTATATTGGTATGAAAGGCACAGATCTAAAATACCTAAGTGAGGGAAAAACTAGTTTCACAGATTGATATGATAGTTTCAGATCTGCGATGTGACAGAAAACTAGAATATATTCAGACCTAAACTTTAGATGATTAAACAGTTCATCAAGTTCAGATGAGTTTCTCTATATAAAGGAGATGCTCTAATGAGGAAAAAGGGGATTATGGCTACGGCCGCACAAGGAGTATCAGATCCAAACTAGCTGTTTATGCTACTAAGAAGAATAGGGAAGAATGGCGCCGGAGCTTCAATGAACTCCGATGAACATCGAAACCCTAATGGTGGATCTGGAGCAAGGAAAAGTGAAACTTACTGATGCTGATGGGACAGCGGAGGAGCGCCGCGTTTCTCTGGTGCAATCAGGTTGATGCAGCGGCCGTCGTTGGGGCGGAAGCGAAGGTCGACGGCGGCAGCAGAGCTCCAATGGTCGGGCGTTGCAAGGAAGAGGACGATGTGAAGGGGCATGAAGGGGAAAAATGAAAAGGACCCCTCGGCTTTATTTATAAGGTGAATGGATAAGTGACAGGCGCGAGAATCGAGGAGCCCAAAAATGGGATATGTGACAGCTCTGTCGCCTCGATTGTCGGAGGCTTATCAATGAAGGTGAGATATATGCAATCTTTAATAACAGGTGACGTCATGGCGGTTTATCATAATCCTGGAAGATGACGTCATGGAGGTTTATGAGACTTACGTGAAGATGCTGAAGAAATTTTTCTCAAGTGTTGAAGATTGACATGAACCAGTTCAAATCAATCTGGGGCCTAATGTTGGGGATATTACTACTGGGTATAAACCGGCCAGGAGAGGCCAGGTTATCCCCATAATGAGTTATTATACTTGAAGCCCATGAGGACAAAGACGGTGGCGCTTTATGAAGGCCCAGGGCCCAAAGGCGGATTAAGGCCTCTAGACATAAACCGACATTGATATGTAAACTTGTGTTTTAAGATAGAAAGAGTAGAGACCGAGCCGAACATGTTTATGAGCCGGCCTCGGGATTCTGTAAACCGATGGGCATCAACCTATGTATATAAAGGGACGACCCGGCGGCGGTTTAGGGACAAGAAACAACAACTCGAGAGCCAGGCATAGCGGATTCGCTCCCTGGTCATCGAAACCCTAGCAATTCCACAACAACTGAATTAGGCCTTTACCTTCACCGCAATGGGCCGAACCAGTATAAACTCTCTGCGTCCTTTGTCTGCTTTAACCCCTTTAAGCTAACCCGTCGCGACGGGTCCACGACTAAGTCCTTTCACTAGGACATCTGCCGTGACAAATCCACGACACTATGAAAATGGCCCAACAGATTAATGGGCCACAAACGGGCCGACTGTAACCACGGGCTAAATTTGGCCCACAAGCAAAAAAGGCCAGTAACAAGCCGTAAGTAACTGAATGCTGGAAATGAGCCCAAGAATAAATGGGCCCTGAGAAGGCCGAAAGATAACATGGGCTTAAAACGGCCCAATGGAATAATGGGTCGTTAATGGGTATAAAGCGATATACTGTTCATTACGGGCCAGTTTCACCACGGGTCGTTAATGGGCCAAGAGTTACAAAGTGCCTCATATGGGCCGAAAGACGACATGGGCCATACATGGGCCGGAAGTTACAACGGGCTGGAATCATATTGGACAGCCAGATGACGCTACTGGGCCTAATTCGGATAGGCCGTAATGGGCCATGGGTGAGCGGGCTGTAAATGGGCTATGTGCGAACAGGCCGTTAACAGGCTTTCCGTGGGCTGGCCCGCTATCTTTTGACCAAGTCAAACGGGCCGGCCTTTTCACAGGAATGGGCCTCTGTTGGGCCGTGCCACGTGTCGATGTATCATTGGAGCCTTATGTCCAATGAGTGGATGACATTTGTCCCAACGATGAGCCGACACGTGTTTCCTCCAGCCAATGATGATTTTACACTTGGAAAATCCCCATTGGTCTAGGCTGTTAACGGGTTATCGGATCCAAACCGGAACCCGATAGCTTAACGGCGACCCATTACGGTGGATGCCACGTGTCGGTCACCCTTGACGAAAGCACTTCTATGACGCGCGATTTATCATCATGGAAGTGGACACTTCCGTGATGATAATTTTGGTAATGTCATGGAACACTTCTACGACAACACATGTATGACTATCTTGATTCTGTCATAAAATCGTCATGGATGTACATGCATGACAGAAAACGTGACCTACTGTGACAAACACGTATCATCACGGAAGTGTATTTTTTGGTAGTTTAATCTTGGACGTGATGCCTACGTAATGATCATTGCTAGGATATCATCGTGATTATTTTAAGTTCTATCAATTGCCCAATAGTAATTTGTTCACCACGTTTGCTATTTTTCTCGAGAGAAGCCACTAGTGAAACCTACGGCTCCCGGGTCTCTTCTTTATTATATTTGCCTTTGCGATCTATTTTCCTTTGCTTTTATTTTCAGATCTATTAATCCCAAAAATACAAAATTACCTTGCTGCACTTTATTTTATTTGGCGTTCGATCTATCAATATTTAAAACTCTCTCACGCCCGTTTGCCTATTTCTGGCGCCGTTGCCCGAAATGGATTGACAACCCCTTTAACACGTCGGGTTGCGAGTATTTGTTATTTGTGTGCAGGTGCCGTTCATGTAGTGTTGCGTGATTCTCCTACTGGTTCGATAACCTTGGTCTCATCACTAAGGGAAATATCTATCGTTGTTGTGTTGCATCATCCCTTCCTCTTTGGGGAAATACCGATGTAGTTCTAGCAGACATCACGGGGCACCCCCCAGGTGCTTCTCCGGCCCACTGGATGTCTTCTGGTCCAAAAATATCCACAAAAAGTTTCGCTATGTTTGGACTCCGTTTGATATTGATTTCCTGTGATGTAAAAAACGTGCAGAAAATAGCAACTGGCACGGGGCACTATGTCAATAGGTTAGTACCAAAAAACGATATAAAATGACGATAAATGATTGTAAAACATCCAAGAATGATAATATAACAGCATGGAACAATTAAAAATTATAGATATGTTGGAGACGTATCAGCATCCCCAAGCTTAAGTCATGCTCGTCCTCGAGTAGGTAAATGATAAAAACAGAATCTTTGATGTGGAATGCTGCCTAACATGTTCATCACATAATCTTTTCTTTATAGCATGGACATTTGGACTTTTATATGGTTCAAAGCAATATTCTACTTTTGACATGAGACTTGAATACTCAAGCATATCAACAAGCAACCATGTCTTTCAAAATATCAATGCTAAAATAAGTTATCCCTAGCCCATTATGCTCAATCATTTATCCATTCATGAAATACACTCGCATATTAGCTACACCCAATGCTCAAGTACGATCATAGTGCCCCTTAGTTGGTGCTTTATAAGAGAAGATGGGGACTCAAATTAAAAATAAAAATTGCATAAAGTAAAAGAAAGGCCCTTCGCAGAGGGAAGTAGAGATTTGTAGAGGTGCTAGAGCTCAAAGAGAAAAAGATAGAGATAAACACATTTTGGGAGGCATGCTTTTCCTGTCAACGATAACGATCGAGTACTTCCCAATACTTTCCATGCTAGATATATCATAGGCGGTTCCCAAACAGAAATTAAAGTTTATTCCTTTTTCCACCATTCTTTCACTTTCCCTGGCTAACCGTATCCACGGGTGCCTTCCATACCAACACTTTCCAAGGAATTTATTATTTGACAACATAAATTAATTCATTATTCATTTCGGGATTGGGCATCCCTAAAACCTTTGCCCTACTCTCGTGCAATGACAAGTGAATAAACTCTCATCGTGAGAACAACGTATCAAGCATGGAAATATATTAGCCACCCCCTACCGTTTCATGAGCGGTACTAGCACACAAGAGAGAAGTTTATTTTGAAAATTAGAGATGGCACATGCAAATTTGCTTAGAACGGCACGGAAATACCACATATAGGTAGGTATAGTGGACTCATATGGAAAAACTGGTTTAAAGGATTTTGGATGCACAAGTTGTGATCATACTTAGTGCAAAATGGAGGCTAGCAAAAGATTGAGAAGCGACCTGTCGGGTGGTAGGTGCAACATATGCCAACGGGTGGCTTATCATTGTGGGAGCCAGTAAGACATCGCCGGTGCCTGGAAACGGGATAAGGCGAAGACATGCACGCCGGCGGATCTTACCCAGGTTCGGGGCTCTCCATGGAGATAATACCCCATACAAACACCTATGTGAGATCAACCCTTTGCATGGGTGTCCCGGGGGGCTTATATAGGCCTACCCCCCAGGGGTACAATGGTAATCCGGCTGGGCGCGGGTCCCAGCCGTCAGTGTCTGTGCTCGCCGACTTCTCCGCCGGCCATTGGGGCCCGCTGACTGGTGGGTCCCGCCGGCTGCCTGCCTCTTGGCCGACAGGCCGGCCCCACCGCTTGGGGGCTTTGTCGGCGGCTGGTTACTGTTGCCTCGCCTCTGATGACGAGGGCTTTGTCGAGGTAGCGTGGCTACAGTGCCGCCGCCTTGTGGGCTCTCACTGTAGCCTCACCTCGTCTTGTCTCCTTACTGATGCACATGTTTCGAGGAAGGGAGGTAGCCGGCTATTAGGAGCCGGCTACGCGCCTGGCCGACTAGGGGAGGCCGGGCCGCCTTCGAGCGTCTCACTGGCTAAAGGGGCCCGCCGCCCGCTTGCCGTACTGGTGCCTGTCGTGGGTGACATCAAGGTCAACATGGCTACAGTGCCGCACCGCACCGGAGATGGCTGACCCGTACGGCGCCCTGTGGCCATGCCTGTTCCGGGATTCGGGGGTAGTGGGCTATACTTCGGCCACGCCCCGTCTTATCACCGTTATGTGGATGCAGTCTTGGTGGGTGCAGTCTTGGCCGGCTTCTGGGAGTCGGCTCTCTTCATGGCCGGCTTCTGGGAGTCAGTCCTCTTGGGGCCGGCTTCCTGGAGTCGGCCATCTCGTAGCTTTCTTTGGGAAGGTTTTTGAGGCCGGGTCGCCTTCTGGTAGTCGGCCCTGGGGATAGCCGGCCGGAGGAAGGCGGCCCCATGCTCTGGATGCTTGAAGGCTCGAATGGCCTGATAATTTTTCGAAGAGCCAGGGGGAGTCGGTTAGGCTACCCGTGGCCATTTACTCCGACAGTAGTCCCTGAAGCTGGTTGGGCTTCGAGGCTGAGAGGAGGTCGAGAACCTCGGTCAGCTTCTTATCTCGACGAGCTAGCAGCTGGGAGCCGGCTTTGGTTGGGCGTGCCGTCTTGGCGAAAATTCTAAAGTCGGAAGGCGGGAGTCTGTTGGCGCGCGCGCCGGGCTGCGGGCCGGCCGCTCGCCGCCCGCGAACCACGTGGCATCCTCCTGCCGAAAAAAGCCTGCCAACCCATGCGTGCAACAGGACGTCACCGCAGGCCGGGGGCCCACCACTCCTATGCCTAGGCCCAGGCGCAGATTCTCTGTGGCCCAAAGCTGTCCGCACGCCTTCCGGCGGTGGTTTCCGCATGCCGTTAGGGCGCAATAATCGCGGTACGTGGGGGAGTGGGCGCAGTTAATCCCACGTTGCCCCCCATGCCTCGCCTCCTCGGCTTCGCCACACGAGGCTATAAGTAGGGGGAGGAGGGGAAGCGGCAGACGCTCGCACGCTCCTCTTCTCTCTGCCATCTTCTTCCTCCTCCTTTCCATCGCAGCAGCGCCTCGCCGCCGCGCCGTCCCACCAATCTTCACTCCACCCCGCAGCTTTGCCTCCGCGGGGCCGTGCTTTCTCCGCCGTCGCACCCTTTCTTGCCAGCTTCTCGCCATCATGCAGTACGGCGGGGACTGGGACGGCTCCAACGTCCATATGGACCACATCGACTTCCTCCGCAAGACGCGGTGGTTGCCCGGCAAGGACCAGGTGCGGGTCCGTCTCGCGCCAGAGAAGGAGATCACGCCGGCGCCGGAGGAAGGCCAGCGGGTAATCTTCCGCTCGCACTTCCTGCGCGGCCTCGGCCTGCCGGCGAGCGCCTTCTTCCGCTCCTTTCTCGAGTTCTATCAACTCCAGCCGCACCACCTCACCCCGAACACGGTGGTGCTGCTGTCCACCTTCGTCACTCTATGCGAGGGCTTTCTTGGCGTTCTCCCCACCCTCGAGCTCTGGGGGGAATTCTTCCAAACCAAGCTCGGCACCCGTGTGCAGGGCGTGCCAACTCAGAGCGGCGCCTTCATCACGATGCGGAGGCGGGCAGCCGACAACCCCTTCCCCGTCATCACGCTGATCCATTCGGTGAAGCGTTGGCAGAAGTCATACTCCTACGTGAAGAACGTCGCCCCGCAAGGCGACTACGTCAACTTGCCGTGCCGGCTTACGTAGCCGGCCCACCGGCTCAGAGGCGGCCCCAGTGGTCCTATCGGGCCATGACGCTGTCCCCGGCTGGAGCCGCGGCCATCGCCCCACTCCGGGTAATGATCCAGTCGGAGGGCATGACTGGGTCCGACCTGCTGGCCGCCTTCGTCGCGCGCCGGGTGCTTCCGCTTCAAAGCCGCCCTCAACTGATCTGTCAGATGAGCGGCCAACTCGATCCGAGTCGGATGTGCACCAAGGATATGCCTCACGACGATGTGGCTCATATGGTGAATTATCTTGCGAACTGCGAGCTCTCCGTAGGTGGCGGTTTGGGAAGGAGCCGTACTCCCGGGCTCATCCCCCGCCTACGGTATGCTTGCTTTATCCTTTCTTCTCTTAGTTTTGTCGCCAAGTTTTTCTTGGCCGACTCTGACCAGTCGGCACGTCTTGGCAGAGCCCTCTCCTTCGACCTGCGGTCGGGTCGGGGGCGGATCGCCGATTTCTCCCCGACCGGGCGGAGCATGACTTGGAGGACCACGACTTGGGGGCGGCCGCCATGGACAACAACACCGAGGCGGGAGGCGGCGAAGCAGGCGGCAAAGCAGGCGGCTCCGGGCTTGGAGCCAGCTTTGACGACTGGCCGGATGACGATGAGGCGGAAGTCGTCCCGCGCCGCCAGCCGGCATCCGGCCATGGTGCGGGTTCCTCCGCCGCGCCGCCTACTCGGGGCGGCGGGCAGAAGCGCCGGGCCACGTCGGGCTTGTTCGGTAGTCAGCCGAAGAAGCCCAAGGGCGGGGCGGCGGCGACCAGGCGGGATGAGGCGGCCGCGAAGGCGGCCCGCTTCCGCAAGGTGGTGAAGCAGCCGCAGACGGTGTCGGCGTAAGTGTAGATTCTCTTGCATACTATTTCTTCTTTTCTTGTAGATTTCTAAATCCTTGTCTTGTCTCAAAAATCAGGGCTCCGCTTTCTCTTGAGCGGGTTGCTCCCGCCTCCGTGGTTGGATCGCCGGGAGGATCCGGGAGCACCCGCCGTGTGGACCCCCGCGCCGAGCTTCAAGCGGCGACGGAGCGAAATGCGCGGGAGGCGCGGGAGGAGCGGGAGGCGGAGGAGCTGAGGGCGGCTGCCACCAAGGCGGCACAGGAGGGGAGGAGTCGGCGAAGGCGCGTGCCGACGCCGCGGCCAAGGCCCAGGCGGAGGCTGCAGCCGCGGCAACAGCGGAGGGGGCCTTGCTTGTCACCCCTCTACATGTCGCGGCGCCCGAGATCCCGGAGCCCCCGCCGGAGGAAGCCGGCAGCGACCTGCCGGGGTTGGAGAGGGAGGACGACGACGTCGTCCCGGAGAGGGAGGCGGCATCGTCCTCGCCGACTGGGGCGGCCCAAGGCAGCCGGCCTAATGTGCCGCCTGCGCAATCGGCTGTGGGCAAGCCGGCTGCGAGGATGACCTGGTGGTCCAGTCGCCATCGCGCCAGCGCACGGGGAAGGCCACTTCGGCTCCGGACCCGCACAAGGCCGCGGGCTCCAGCTCGTCAACCCAGGATGTGGAGGCGGCCAGCGCCAGCTCGGGGTGGACGCCGGGTGGAGGGACGGCCGTGGTGAATGTGGCGGCGCAAGAAGTCTGGAACCGGCTTCAGTCCCAGGCCGCAGTGCTGAGGCAATACAATTGCGAGTTCCTCGCAACGCGGGCGGCCATTCGGGTAAGTCTTCTCGTTTTTGCTTCTTGATCTTGGTTTCTTCCATGGGGGCGCGTCAGCGCACCCACTGGGTTTAGTCCCCGAGTTGCGAGTCGGCTGCTGAGCAGGCGGCTTGGAACTTCTTAGTGGGCTTTGTTTGCTATCTTGTTCTCATTCGCTTCTCTGTCTGACTTGCAGGACTACCACAACCTCCGTGCGGCTGCCTTCAACTCCCAGGCTCGGGAGCTGACCCAGAAGAATGCTGACCTATCTGAGAGCCGGGGTAAGTGCTTCATCTTTTATCTCATGTGGGGGCGCGTCAGTGCACCCACTGGGTGTAGTCCCAGAGATTCGGGCCGACTGCTGAGCAGTCGGGTCGGATCTTTCTTGATGACTTCTTTCTTATTGCTTTTTTCTTTTCTGCCATGTCTGCAGCGGCCAACGCCAAACCGAGGGAGCAGTTGGGTGGGACTCAGGCCGCCCTTCGTGCTAAGGAAGCTGAGTTCGACGCCTTGGCTCAGGAGCGCGACCGCCTGGTCAAGAAGCTGGCCGACCAGGAGGAGGGCCACAAAGCGGCCATGAAGGCGGTGCAAGACAGCGAGGCCGCCCTCCAAGCCGAATATGAGACCGAGGCGGCGAGCTGGGCCGAGGCGGGGCAGTCATTGATCAACGGCTATGGCCAGATCGAAGACTTGGTTGACGGTAGGCCGCCCTCTTCTTCGTTCCTTGCTTGCCGCTTGCCATTTGGTTCACTCTCTGACTTGGTATTTTTCTCTTCTTTCTCTTTCTTTCTTGTGCAGAGTACTTCCCTGGCTACTCTACTGCCGCTAACCAGGTCGTCGAGGCCCACCGCGAGGTGCAAAGGCAGGCTGGCGCCAAGATCGCGCCGAACGCTCGTCGGCCGCTTGAGGAACAGCTCCTGGCGATTCAAGCCCGCCTCCAGCCGGCTCACCGCATGCTCCGCCGGCTTCAGCGTGTTGGGGCGCAGGTGCTGGCCACTCTCTGGCCTGGCGAGGTGATTCCCCGCACCCCCAGTCGGACCCTGGAGGTGGCGGCCGGCCGCTTCGAGGCCTGGAAGGCTTCTGCGGCTCGGTCAGGCGCCAGGCGGGCGCTGGAGTTCGTCAAGGCCTGGTATCCTGAGCTGAGCTTGGACCAGCTGGCCACCTGGCGGCAGGAGGCCGACAAGGAGCTGGAGCCGGTGCGGCCGGCTATCATCCAGCGTGCCTCGGCGATCGCCGACTACACCGACACCAACACCTTTGCTCCTGAGGTGGATGACAACGGCGTTGCCCAGCCGGAGGAGTGGTTCGGGCTGAACCCGGCAGATGGCGAGGACTCGGCGGAGGAGATCGACTCCAGCGACGAGGGTGAGGAGGAGGAGGAGGGTGAAGACGCCGCGCTAGATGGTGGAGCGGCCGGTCAGCCTCAGCTTGACCGTGCCTCCAGCAACAAGGCACGTGGAGCGCACCGCCTGCAGCCGGCGATGATCAAGCCGAGACTCGCCAGCCGGCCACTCCTCCAGCCGGCGCTGCCGTCTCCGCCGACCAGCCCAGCTCCCCTGCTGCGCCCTTAGTCTAATCTGCTGCCTCTACTTTCCTGTTTTTTTACTCTTGGAACAGTATTTTGTTAAGTTTGCACAGTTCCACCCACTGGGGGTGTATTCGAACTATATTCACTGCCGGCCTGTTGAAGGCCTTATGTGTAAATATAATCATGCATGTGTTTTGGCTTTCCATTGTTCTTTGCTTTTCATCCTTCGGCTGTTTCCTTTGCCGCCCTCCCTTGGTTGCCGCCTTCCCAGCCGGACAGCTGCTCTGCAGTCTATGGCTGGAGAAGTGCTTGGCTGGTTGGGAGGGCAAGTACTCTAGCTTTGTTGGATTGTAGCAAAGTGACTAGGAAGCCGGCCAGCCGGCTGTTTTGACAGCCGGTAGGCGTGGTTGGAAGTCGGCTTGTGTTATGTAAGTTCGTTAGTCCTTGGCCGTTTTTCGTGTGGGCATCCTTTCTGCCTTTGGCTCTTGCCAGTCGGACAGTCGGTTCTTCGAGCTGCGACTTACAACAAGAGAGGGCTCGGGTGCTGGCACACTACTTGTCTGACTTCAGGTAGAACTTTTAATATAACTTAAGGCGGCCAGTCCCCGGGCCGACTAGTCGAACCCGGTGCCAGATAGAAAATCAAATGTAATAGTACATTCATGGGTATGACACTCGTCATTCATAGATAAAGGAGGGTAGTCCCCGAGTGCGCCTCGGGGGGGCCGTTGTCTTTTACTTAATACAAAAGGTAGCATGATACATACTGCTTTTAACTGTAAAATCTTCTCTGGAGATTGGCGTTCCATGGTCGTTCCGACTCCTTGCCGGAATCATCCCTCTTGCATGCTCTTGGCTTCTGTGCGTCGATCAGGTAGTAGGAGTCGTTGCCTAGGGCCTTGCTGATGACGAAAGGGCCTTCCCAAGGGGCCGAGAGCTTGTGCTGGCTAGATGTTCGCTGGATCAGCCGGAGCACAAGATCGCCCTCTTGGAAGGACCTTGGCTTGACCTTCCGGTTGTGGTAACGGCGCAAACCCTGCTGGTAGATGGCGGACGGCTGAGTGCTAACAGCCGGCGTTCTTCCAGCAGGTCGACGCCGTCTTCTCGCGCTTCCTTGGCCTCCGCCTCCGTGTACATGGTGACCCGAGGCGAGTCGAACTCGATGTCAGTTGGGATGACAGCCTCGGCACCATATACAAGGAAGAACGGAGTGAAGCCGGTTGACTTGTTTGGGATAGTACGCAGACTCCAGAGGACAGCCGGCAGCTCATTGAGCCAGCAGCCGGTCGAACGCTCCAGTGGTACGACCAGTCGGGGCTTGATGCCGGAGAGGATGAGGCCATTTGCTCGCTCGACCTGGCCGTTTGACTGCGGGTGGGGAACGGACGCTAAGTCCAGTCGGATGCCCTGTGTCGTGCAGAAACGTGCCAGTGCTCCCTTGGCAAAATTCGTGCCGTTTTCGGTGATGATGTTGTGTGGTACACCATACCGAGTAGTGATGTCTGCGATGAATGTCACGGCAGTCGGCCCGTTCAGCTTCTTGATTGGCTTTGCTTCAATCCACTTGGTAAATTTGTCCACGGCAACAAGCTGATGTATCATGCCGCCGCGGGCTATCTTGAATGGGCCCACCATGTCCAGCCCCAAACGGCAAAGGGCCAGGTGAGGGGGATGGTCTTGAGTGTAGAAGCCGGCAGGTGTTGCTTGGAGCTGAAGACTTGGCATCCTTTGTAGCATTTGACTAATTCCTTGGCATCTTCCAAAGCGATCGGCTAGAAGAAACCATGGCGGAAAGCTTTGGCGACAAGTGATCTTGAGGCTGCGTGGTGGCCGCATTCGCCTTGGTGGATATCCTTAAGGATTGCTATGCCCTTCTCTGGCTTGACGCAGCGCTGGAAGACTCCAGTGATGCTACGCTTTACAAGTTCTCTGTTTATGATTGCGTATGCTCCGGCTCGGCGTTGAACTAGTCTTGCCGAGATCTCATCAGTCGGCAGCTCTCTGTTGACTAGGAAGTTGAGGATGGGCTGGGCCCATGATGGAGCTGTGACTTCTTCTATTGTCAGTACGGCCACTGTGACCCGGGTGGGTGGGTTGGGTGGTGGAGAGTTGGAGTCGGCCACCGCCTCTTGTGTCGCTGCAGTCCCCGGGCCGACTGCTGCAGTCCCCGGGCCAGGTTCTGAAGTCCCCGAGCCGGGTGCGACTACGGTAGTCCCCGGGCCGCTTGTCGAAGTCCCCGAGCTGCCTGCTGGGTTCCTCCAGTCGGATCCGACTGTATCTGGGGCAGGCGGTACGAAGATAGAGTCCGATTCTGGAGACGGCTTGATAGACAGTTTGAGGAGGCGCTGGAGAGAGACACCGGTTGGTATAGCCTGTCGGGTGGAGCCGATCCGTGCCAGGGCATCTACTTGGTCGTTGTCGGCCCGTGGCACGTGGAGGAACTCGCACCCTTCGAAGTATCCACTGATCTGCTGGACGAGGAATTGATAGCTCGCCATGTTTGCGTCCTTGGCGTCCCAGTCGCCAGATGACTACTGGACCACCAAGTCCGAGTCGCCATAACACAGGATCCGGCGTATGCCGAGCTCTTTGGCTAGCCGGAGCCCGTGTATGAGCGCCTCGTACTCAGCCACATTGTTGGAGGCGGCAAAATGGATTTGCAATGTGTATCTGAGCTTGTCGCCTTTGGGAGAGGTGAGGACGATGCCGGCTCCCAAGCCGGTGCGCATCTTGGACCCGTCGAAGTGCATCCACCAATGAGTGGAGTTGGGAGCCGGCGGTAGGTACTGGGTCTCGGCCCAGTCGACAAGGAAGTCGGCCAATGCTTGGGACTTGATGGCGGTGCGGGGCTGGTAGAAGATCGTGTAAGGAGCCAGCGCAATGGCCCACTTAGCCACCCGTCCGGATGCATCCCGGCTGCCTATGATCTCGGCAAGCGGGGTGGTGCATACAACCGTGATGGGATGCTCTTGAAAGTAGGGCTTCAGCTTCTTGGCGGCGAAGTACACTCCATAGCACATCTTCTGGTGGTGCGGGTAGTTTTGCTTTGAGGTGGACAGTACTTCGCTTAAATAATATACCGGCCTCTGGACTAACTGGGCCCGGCCTTCTTCTGGGCGCTGGACCACGATGACTGTACTGACCACTCGGCTAGTCGCAGCGATGTAGAGGAGCATGGGCTCCTTCTCAGTCGGCGCTGCCAGGACAGGTGGAGTGGTTAGCATCTTCTTCAACTCGTGGAAAGCTTGGTCTGCTTGGTCGTTCCACTCGAAGTGAGTGGATTTCTTCATGAGTTGGTACAGGGCGAGAGCCTTCTCCCCTAGCCGGCTGATAAAGCGGTTTAGGGAGGCCAGGCACCCGATGAACTTCTGAACGTCTCGCAACTTGGTGGGAATCTCCATTCTCTCAATGGCCTTGATCTTCACAGGGTTGCACTCAATGTCGCGTTCGGAGACCAAAAAGCCTAGAAGCTGGCCGGCTGGTACTCCGAACACGCATTTCTCGGGGTTGAGCTTGATCTGGAATCGGTGCAAGTTGGCAAATGTTTCTTTGAGGTCTTCCAGCAGGGTGCCGCGCTTCTCCGTCTTCACCACAATGTCGTCTACATAGACGTGGGCATTTCTGCCGAGTTGCTTGAGGAGGCATTTCTGCATGCAACGCTGAAAAGTGGCACCGGCATTCCTCAAGCCGAATGTCATAGTCATGTAGCAGAAAGCTCCGAATGGTGTGATGAAGGCGGTCTTCAGGTGGTCAGCTGGGTCCAACTTGATCTGGTGGTATCCTGAGTAGGCATCCAAGAAACTCAACAGCTCGCATCCGGCTGTGGAGTCTATCACTTGATCAATCCGTGGTAGGGCAAACGGTTCTTTGGGGCAGGCTTTGTTGAGGCTAGTGTAATCTACACACATACGCTATTTGTTGTTCTTCTTCAACACCAAGACCGGGTTGGCAAGCCACTCTGGGAAAAACACCTCCATGATGAAGCCGGCGGCCAGGAGCCGGGCTATCTCTTCTCCTACGATTCTTCTCTTCTCCTCCGACAGTCGGCGGAGAGGCTGCTTGACTGGTTTCGCGTCCGCTCGGACGTGTAACTTGTGCTCGGCGAAATCCTTCGGAACACCCGGCATGTCCTTTGGGGACCATGCAAAGATGTCTCGATTCTCACGGAGGAAGTCGACGAGCTCGCCTTCCTATTTACTGTCCAGGTTTGCACCAATGACAGCAAACCTCTCCGGGTTCTCCGGGTCCAGAGGTATCTTCTTCGTCTCCTTGGCCGGCTGGAAGGAGCCCTGAGCATCATATTCCTTGGGGTTGGGGGACAGGGCTGGCAGCTTGCCGGCCATGGCCACAACTCGCTCCAGCATCTTCTTCTCTTCAGCAACCATGAGGGCTCGGCCAGTCGGCTGCTGGCTGCAGCGCACTCGATGGACTTCTTGTAGTCTCCGGCTACAGTGATGATACCCTTCGAACTCGGCATCTTCATCTTGAGGTAGGCGTAGTGGGGCACAACCATGAACTTGGCCAGGGCAGGTCGGCCAAGCAAGGCGTGGTATGGGCTCTCTAGGTCCACTACTTCGAACCAGATCGCCTCTCGGCGAAAGTGATCCTTGTCTCTGAAGAGAACATCCATCTTGATCTTGCCGATTGGGGAACAGGACAGGCCGGGTACGATGCCATGGAACACGGTCCGGCTTGGCATGAGCTGCTTCGCCTTGAGGTTCAATTTCTCCATGGTGTCGCGGTACAGTATGTTGATACTGCTTCCGCCATCAATCAGCACGCGGGAGAAACGAGCAGCTCGCCTTTCCGTCGCGAGGGTGACGTCCAACACCAATGCGTAGGAGCCAGGAGACGGCATCACCTCTGGGTGATCGGCCCGGCTCCAGCTGATAGGCCTTTCAGACCAATGCATGAACTCGGGGTTGCTGGAGGCGACCGCGTTGACCTCTGGATGCTGTCGGCGCCGACTGCGCTTGTCTTCAACCTGGCTTGTGAAGACGACGTAGGCGGCGTGCTCATCTGGGAACTCATCCTGAATGGCTCCGACTGCTGGTCGAGCAGCCGACTGCTGGGGGGCTGGAGGCGGCGGGCCGGAAGGCGGAGGCGGCACCAGCCCCTCGCCCTTGGAGATCCGGGTGAGCCAGTGGCACTTCCGGGTCGTGTGGTTGGACGGCTTCGCGCCGCTGTGAAACTTGCAGGGGGCATCGAGAGTTTGCTCGTAGGAGAAGGCCGGCTGCCAAGCCGGCCTGCCGCCCTTCTTCTTGGGAGCGGGCCGCTCTTCGGGCTGCTCGTCTTCGACAGTGGCCACCTGCCGACTGGTGGAAGGCGGCATAGGGGCCTTGCGCTTGTGGTCGTTCTGGTAGGGGCGTCGGTTGGAGTCGCCAGCCGGCGTCTTGGGAGCCGGAGCGAGCACCTTCCCAGAGGCGTCCACTCGGAGCTCGGTCTTCATCGAGGAGTCGGCCGTGGCGTACTTGTCTGCTATGACCAGCAGCTCATCGAGGGTGGTCGGCTCGTCGCAGAGGAGTCGGTGCTTGAGTAGGGTGCCCTCTCGTCCCTGCGGTGAAGTATTCTATGGCTTGAACCTCATGCACCCCCTCGCAGGAGTTGCGGCGCTCGGCCCAACGCGTGAGGTAGTCGCGAGTCGATTCGCTGGGCCCTTGGACGCATATGGAGAGCTGGCGGGGCTTGGGAGGCCGCTTGTATGTGCTGGTGAAGTTGCGGACGAAGACTTCCGTGAAGTCTAGCCAGCTGTTGACGCTGTTGGGCTTGAGGCTGTTCAGCCAGGTGCGCGCCGTGACTTGAAGCATGAGAGCGACGTACTTCACGACAACGCGCATGTTGCCATTTGCTATGCTGACCGCGGTAGAGTAGTCGATCAGCCAATCTTCCGGCTTCACGGAGCCGTTGTACTTGGGCGTGTCTCTGGGGAGTGAGAACCCTTTGGGGAAGGGCTCGTCGTGGATGCGGGGGCCAAAGCAAGGCGGGCCGACATCGTCTTCTTCTTCTAGCGCCAGGGATCGCGCTAGGCGGTCGATCCGGTGGCGGGCATCGTTCTCGCCGACTCCTTCACG